>NC_046160.1:3978334-4246410 GCF_011064425.1 Rattus rattus
CCACACACACCACACACACTCACACACCACACACACACACACATACACCACACCACACACACACCACACACACACCATACACACACCCCACACACCCCACACACACACACACTCACACACACCACACACACACACACACACACACACACACACACACACACACACCACCACACACAACACACACACACCACACACACACCACCACACACACACCACACACACACACCCAAACAAACAACACACACACACACCACACACACACACACAAACACACACCACACACACACACACCACACACACACACACACACACACACACACCACACACCACACACACACACACACACACACACACATACACACCACACACACCACACACACACACAATCTTGCTTCAAGTGCATTTACATATTTTGTTAATTTTCTTAATTATTGGAATCTTAAAAAATAATATTCCTCAAACTTCTGGATTTCTTTAAATACTCAAGACAAGGAGAAACAAGCTAGGAAACAGAAGATGGGGGAGGATTATGTCAAAGATAAGACCTGAGGCAGGCTCTGGAGACTGGAAACGTTTGAGATGGGCCGGTGCAGGGAGAGGAACAGATGTGAGGATTCCACAGAGAACGTGCTGTTTGGGGATGAGTGAGAACAGTGTTGGAGATGTATGGGGATAAGTAGAGCTCAGGAGACCTTGGAGCCTACTGGGGAAGTAAGACTGTTCTGTCTGGATCTCAGGAATACAAATTGAGTCACACAGTATCGGTGTCATGGCCTCAATGAAGCAGTCACGTGACCCCTTCAACAGTGACAGTGAGAAAATGAGCAGGAGTTATTTGCAAGAAACTGCACTGAGCTGGACAAGAGAGACCACAAACTGCAGGCCTGGGGACTAGAGATCACAGAGCAGAAGCGATGCTGTAAGCCAGATGTTGGTACTCAGCATGGAGAATATTCTCAAAATCGAAGCCCGTTGCTCCTCACAAGTTATTTCTCACTGCGGTCCACAGGTTGAAAGAACCCTTGCTCCCTTCAGAGACCTTACATTAGATTCTCTTCTCCCTGTCAACAAGTCTTTGTGCCCCATAATTTAAACCAGAAGCAGAAGAGGGCAGTTCATATTAAGGAGTCTAGAATTATTCTTGCTATTTCTAAGGAAAATACTGGCCAAATAACCTCCTTCCTCTCCCTTAGCTGATTCTCAGCAAGAGGGTTAGCATGAGAAGGTTTTCCTACTGCAGTCCTGAGACTTGCAGAGAAACACACAGGCTTGGCACAGGCTTGGCTGGTGTCTTTAAAATTACAAACTGGCTCTGATAGTCACCTCCTCTGGTTTGTGGGAACTATCACTGATACAAGTGTGCGATTGCCTGTGAGCCCCCAGCCTCACCCTGGCCTTTCAGCAGACAGACTTAGTACAAGAGTCTGTCTTCTGTACCTGCAGCACCCCACATGGCTCTCCATTAAAAACTGCTCACGTCCCAGGTGAATGTGAACTGTGCCTCCCTTCCTGGTTCCTGAGTTCTGCAATGCTCATGAGAGAGAATCACCAAAGGCGTTAAGACAAGGAAGGCCTTCCAGAGGTAACCCCCCAGACACAGGCTACCAGGAAAAATGGAGAATAGTCACATGGCATCCAGAGCTGCTGGGGCAAGATAGATTTGCAAGTTAAGGCGTTCAACCAGCTTGGTTTCCTCAAGCAAGAATGACAGTTGGTTAAAGGTAAGCGAACTGTAAAAGAGGACAGGTCAAGCTTTATGCCCACAAGCGAAAAGCTGGAGCTGGACCTGCTCAGTTTCCGCCCCGCAGATCTCCATGATGGTGACTCTCGGTTCCTGACACATAAAAAGACTCCAGTGACAAAGGGCATGGCCTCTAGTGAGCCTCTGCTGGTTCTATGCATACTTTCCACGTGAACTCTGAACAGCATCCTTACAGACGTAACGAGCCGCCATTTTCCATGCCAACTCTGTGCTTTCTCCCAGGCATGCCATCTCTTGGAATGTTGCTAGAAAGAAGCAACAGGGAGGATGAGAATACTCTCGTCCTTTTCCTTCATGACTTCAAAACACCAGAGTCGCCTGTGTTCTACAAAGCTATACTAAGATAATCAGAAAGTGCAGCATCACGTGTAAGTGAACTAGGAGAATTTGCAGGTCTGAAAAAGCCTCTCGTGTGGGAAATAAGCAGAAGTACTGTGTTGAGTCAGGCTTTCTTTACAAAGAGAGAGCAGCTAAAGTCTTCTCGAACAACATGGACTCCTCTGGGCTCTAACCGGCACCCTCTCAGACTCTAACCAGTGCCTTCTCAGAAATCCATGCGTGTGGCTCCAGAGACACTGCTTAAGTTGACCTTAAAGTCCTCTTCTTTCCATCCTTCTCTTCTATTCTGAGTTCCAACATCCACTGGGACCACCAGTGTATTTATGCCCTTATTTCCACTTCTATATTACAGCTGGGACCTCTAGTTCCTTAACTCCCGGTAAGACTATCCTGCCTACAGTCACTGCTAATGGAACAGATAAACCTGGGGTGCTCTGATCTGCCCCGCCACGAAGCACACACACACACACACACACACACACACACACACACACACACACACACACACACACCCCTTGGCCGTAGTTGATGGTACCAGATGTTGAGTTCTTAGTCCAAAGACAACTGACTTGTAGGCTGGCCAGCAGCCTATATAAAACATTTTATTTTCTGAAATCTGAATCAAGAAATGTGGAAGTATAGGGGAGCCAAGACTACATGGAAGATCTTGAGTCCAAAGAGGTGGGGAAGGAGGGAGAGAGGGAGAGATTAGACAAAGCGCAAATGGAAAAGGCGGCAGTGGAGAGGTGAGGTCGCACCAAGCTGAGTCCACATAGAAGCCACATCGCTATGACAGAGAAGAACTGAAGAAAGACAGTCATTGCGGAAGATGGAGACGTGGCCCGAGACGGTAAACGCACCTCGCAGGGGAAAGCATGCATCCTGTGTTGGTAAGGTGCCTGGCCTGGCCCTGGGCTCTCCACTGCAGCTGAGGTACAAGTACCCAAACCTCATCCTTTCCGTCTTCCTCATCAGATGTCGCTACTCTGCTGGGCCCTCTCACCTCTCTTATTGCATGCAGATGCTATTCCATGCCAAGGCCTGTGCCCTGACAACTCGTCACAAGTTGGAAATGTCCTAAGGTGAAGATAGGCTCCAGACACCTATCATATCAGCCCCTCAGCAGCACCATAGACTGTAAAGCGCTGTCATCCCTTTCACGTCTAGGAACTCTGGCTCTCTGTTGCCACCCAGCTTCATGAAGGAGTACCCCACCACATTCCAGACTGGGAAAAGATCAAATTTTGAACTTTGAAGTTCGGTTTCTACTAAATGTGTATCACTTTCACACATCATAAACTTAAAAAATCTGAAGTTGGAACTTGGTAAGTCAAAGACCATCTGTATTTTGGTCTTTTAGCATCCATATGCTCACAAATGTAAATGCTCTCAGACGCACACTCCTGACTGAAGAGCTGGGCACAGGGAGTTGGATTTTATTCCAGCAATGTTATCAGATCTACTTCAGGGTCTGAAGAACGCTGTCCTCACACATAACCAACTGCAATAACACCTTCCCCGTTAGACACATAAGGCACAGCAAAGAGACGGGGTGTTCTAAGGATTTAAATTGTTCAATAAAAATTTTAAAGTTAAGAGTTTGTATACACTTACTACATGTGCTGTTTATGAAATGTGTATTAGATCTCAAAAGGCAAGTGCTAAAACAAAAGAAAGGAACTTGGGGATGCCGCCAACTCTTCAGAGTACCACATTTTATCCCCTTTGGTTCTTTTTTTTTCGGAGCTGAGGACCGAACCCAGGGCCTTGGGCTTCCTAGGTAAGCGCTCTACCGCTGAGCTAAATCCCCAGCCCCCAGAGTACCACATTTTAAACTTTCCTCAGCCATTTCCTTCAGTTTGATAATAATTCTTGAGTTGCCAATGTGAACCTTCTTTTCACTTAATTAAAATTGCTTATTTGTTTATTTGGTTGATTGGTTGGTTGGGGGTTTTTTTTGTTCATTTATTGTTTTGCAATGCTAGGAATCGGGCCCAGAGTCTTGCACGTGCTGGCTATATAGATGACCTGCATTCCCATTCTGTACCAGGACCTTTGTCTCTGCCAAGCCCTACTCCAGCCAGTGGTTTGATTATCCTGTCCTGGACGGTCCTAATTTTAATGAAACTCAGACATGAAGATCCAGACAATGCATGAACACCTATTCCTAAGACAGGCGTTTCCTCATGACGGCATGGACAGCACTGCACGTAGCTTGCTTGCGCTTACATTATGCTCAACCACTGATTTCTGTAACTGTAAGGTAGATGTCCTCAACCTGTGGGTTCCAATCCCTTTGAGGCGGGAAATGGAGTGGCTGAACAACCCTTTCACAGGGGTTGCCTAAAACCCTCAGAAAACAAGTATTTACATTGCAATTCATAATAACAAAATTACAGTTGTGAAGTAACAATAAAAATACTTTTGTGGGTGTGGGTCACAACAACACGAGGAACCCTGTTAAAGGGTCACAGCACTAGGAAGGCTTAGAACCGCTGGTGCAAGGCATGTGGAAGCATGACTCTGGTTCCAGCGGTGAGGGTCCCCTGACGTCACAGATCACTAAGAGCACTGGTGGCTGAAGACACCTAGCTGCTTCTGTCAGCCTTGGAACCATAGTTCTCTCTACAGATAGCTTTGTGTTCTTTAGGTTATCACAAGTCTGTGGTGCAGATGAATGGGATTATGTTCACAGTGTTGTTGTCAGATGAGAGATTCCTGGATGTCATGTGACTTTGAAAAATCACAGGAGAAATTCCAAATGACATTGGTTTCAACTTCGAAACTGAAAACAAAGAGGGGCTTATTTTACATTGATCTATGAATGTCAGGGTCATAAAATAACTATAAGATTATTACTGTTGTGGTGTTTTTCTCTGACAGCTTCCCAAGCTTTGTGTGAGTTTCCCAGAGACTCTCAATTTAACACAATAGTCCCCTCCATTTACAAACAAAAAAATAAAGCTAAGAGACTCAATGTTGCTTCCTGTGTCACCAAGTTGGCCAGCGTCAGTCAGGAGCAAAATCCCAGGCGTTGGGACGCCGTGTGTGTGTGTGTGTGTGTGTGTGTGTGTGTGTGTGTGTGTGTGTGTGTGTGTGTGTGTGTGATTAGCTTTCTCCAGCCACATGGCAGGTTACTTCTAAACATGACAGAAAGATCTCTAAAACTAATCATGCATAGAGTCCAAGCCCCGCAGCACCATTTCTTCTGCTGTTTGCCTGAAAGAAGAAAGGCTTAACCTCTGGAGCCGTGTAGAGATATTGACCCTGAAGACATTTACTACCCATATCCTTATTAGACAAAAACGTTGTATAGGAGTTTGGTGGAGAGGAAAGATAATATCGCATCAATAAAGACAAACACAAAAAACACTAACTCTCCTTGTTCTTCGTTTCAATCCATCTCCAGGAGCAGCAGTTGCTGTTATTACCTTACAAAGCTGAGCTTCAGTTTCAGAATGACACTTCTGCTACTCAGAGTCAAGAGGAATGAACTACGCGCCCGCAGACAAGTATTGGAATGTGAGGTGTGTGAGCCTCCAGAAGCACGCACTGCTCAGTTCAAATCATCGCTTCTCTTCACATGTGCTTTAGCTCCTGACTCACGCTCCTAATGCGGTCAGAAAGTCAACAGCCAACTCATAGTTAACCAATGGCTATCAATGGCCGTGCAGACAGTCTTCAGAAAGGTTTATTTGTGCCCATGTACATAAGGCAAATAAAATCCTATTGTAGATTTTGTACAGTCCTCTAAAGGGACCATCGTCGAATGACATCTCCAGCCTCCTGCTTGAGAATTGGGGTGCTGCTGTTGAAATTTCAACCTTGACTCACTGCCTCAGGATCACTGGTGATGAGTTCCAGAAAACTGCAATTTTTAAAAGGTCCCAGGTGATCTCCCACATGTAGGCCTAAGGAAAACTGGAGAGAGTTGCGGAGGAGAAGGTTAGGAGAGGAAGTTAGAACCACCACAAAAGACAGAGGTACAGGAGGAAGAGAGGTCAGGCTGTGGCCCTGGCTCACCTTTCTCAGCTACCTGTATTAAGCTCTGAACATGACAAACTACACTATCAAGGTCCACGTCCACCAGACCAGATTTGCATCTTCCATGGAAACTACTCCGGGAGCATCTTCTAAGGTCTAGGCTCAGGAGACTTCCATGCTCCTGACTCAGATGTAGGATAAACATTAAGATCACAGCCTACGCATTAGAAAGTCAATCTGCCATGGCACCTCAAGCCCAGGCTCCCTGGAGCCTTCCTTTGAAAAGCACTAATCTGGTGCATGTGGATTCCATATTGGGGTACCCTACAGCATACTCTGCTAACTACTTGAGAGAATATTGGATTGATGTCCACTGTGGAGGTGTTGCCTTTCTGGGATGCTGTGACTATTAGCCCATCTGCTCCTGTAAATTTATGCCCCCTTCCTGTGTGACAGGGGTAGGAATTCACCAACAGGCTCACCTGACAAGTCTCTCTCGACAATTAGTAGGGGATGTAATTGGATGGCACTTAGTGGGAAAGCCTGAATCCTCAGGGAACTGCAATCAAAGTAGCAAAATAGCTGTAGTGCACAGAGGGGCAGGTGCTTGCCGTCTCCTCAAAACGAATAAAAGCAAAACAGAGAGCTGAGAATGAGAACCTCACAGCTGGCAAGGTTGTATGAACTGTCCCCAACACGCACATACTACTCTGCCCCCCACACACACACACACACACACACACACACACACACACACACACACACACACACACACACAGCAGAAGAGAACAGACAATGAAAAGACATCTCAACTAGGAAACTTGTGAAAATGCCTGAGCTGACATTTTGTTTGTCTGCTTGTTCCCAAGCCTGATGACCTCATCTTGTTCCCAGACGCCATATGGACACAGGAGAGACCCAACACCACAAAGTTGTCCTCCAAGTTTCCCATTTGTGCCCCCACATATAATAATAATGTTTTAAAGGTTAGAAAAACCACCTTGATAGCTCAGTCGGTAAAGTGTTTAGTTCGTAGGCAGGAGGATCTACGTTTGGATCTCCAGTATCCACACAAAAAGTTGAATACTTTGGGTGCACCTATAATCCATTGCAAGGAGGGTAGAGCCAAGAAGATTCCTGGGACTTGCTGACCTCTTAAGCCAGCAAAATCAGGAGCTTCTGGATCTGTGAGAGACTCTATCTCAAAAAATAATGTAACTAGAAATTGAGAAAGGCAACCTCTAGCCTCTGCTTATACCTGTACACATGTGTATGTGCATACCATACACACAAGCACATATACAAATATATCTGTATGCAAGAAGGAAGTAAGGGAAGAGAAAGAGAAAGGGAGAGATGAGGAGAGAGAAGTGGACAAAGACAGAGAGACAGAGACATAGAGACAGACACGAAAAGACAGAGAGAGACAGACACAACGAGACAGAGAGAAAGACAGTGAGAAAATATTCCAGGGCCTTGAGTTCACCCTACTTGAGGGAAGATTGGAAGTCTTGATTATGCAAAGCAATGCAGTCAAGCCCCTCCTTCTCCCCTCTTCTGATACTTCTCAGTGCTTGCAAAGCCCAATTCGGCTGTGCTGTGAGCACCACACGGAGAGGTTTCACACCCTTGGGAAAGATGTCCTCCCATCAAGTGCTTGACTTGTAAGAAAATTGTCAAAGTTGTCTTGTGTACCTGTGATGAGGACAATGTTAACATCAGGGGATGCTGAAGAGGAGGAATGATTCCCAGGGCAGACAGGATGGTACCAGTCATAGGTGAACGGTAAGAAGCAAAAGAAAGATGGGAAAATCACAGGAGGGATTTGAGCCTCTGCTCAGAAACAACTGTCTCTTCATCATCTCCAGAGAAGTATGTTAGTCTCTGCTTCACAAAATGAGGCAAGGAGCAAGTGGGGGGCGGGATAGATGTTAGGGAGATGGACGGATGTGCCACCTTAATTTCCACTTATTTTTATAGGAGGCAAATTCCCTGTGTCCTAATCAGAAAAAAAAAGAAAGATTATTACAAACAAGGGAGATGAAGTAACAGGCACTTGTCTAAATCATTGCATGTACCATATATATATATATATATATATATATATATATATATATAATTGTATACACAAGAACATCATGTTATTATTTTCATTATATACTCAGACAAGGATACTGAGCCTCATAGACTCTATAGAAAATAAGCCTAAGTACAAACGCTCCCTGTATGTGGCAAAACCAAAATTCAGTCTCTGCTCATCTCGCCCCCACCCCCCACCCCAGTGTGTCCACATCTGGCTAACATCAGACATATATCTTGCTCAAAGACTCAACCACTGGTACTTAGATCATGGATAATAAAAATGAAAGTTGCGTTTTTAATCTGTCTGCACTCACAAACCAGACCGACAGGACAGAGCATCATCCAGAGTAGTTAAGTGACAGCCAACGGGCTTTTGTTTCCCTTCACCTGTCCTGGACAGCTTTCCTGGTTCTGCCCTTCATTTATCCACCTGTGGAAATCGCTCATCCCTCTTCCACTAAGGAGTTTATTATCTTATGAAGGAAGGTTGTGATGTTGGTTGCTTCACCCTATAATAGAGCTTGGAGCCCCTCCATGAATTCAATTCCATGTACATGGCCACCTTCTCCAATGCTTTACACCAAAGCTAATAAAAAGACTTGTTTTGACAAAGCGTGAGCACTGCCTTTATTGTGAAAAACAGAGCTAGCAGTATACATCTGGGTTCTGTCTGAAAGCAGTTCCCTACTGTCGGCAAGGGCCATATAGAATAAAGAAACAAAGACTGACCCACCTGTACTGCCGTCAGCACACTTCAAAACAAAGTACTCATTTACAGGACAAGCTGCAGTATGATTATTCTTCTATCCCTCAAACCCAGAGGCAATCCCTTACCTGTGTTTGATTTTGCCATTCAGCTGCTCCCTTATAGGAGCATAAAGGGCTGCACTAATCTAGAAGCTAAGCAGTCAATATACTAACTACGTGGCAGGCAAGAGTAGATTACTACACTGGGACAATAATGCACAGACTCATCCAAGGCTGACATTTCTTACTTTTAGCCAATATCTAGAGGACCCTGGATTTCACCACACGTGGCTCTATGACAACTGAGATTCAGCATGTGTTACCTACCATGGTGTTGTTCTATTTCCCATATGGAGGTGAGAGAGGAGTGACTTTGTAGTTGAACAGTGATATATTTAGAAATGAACATAGAGGAAAAATAGAGATTTGGTGTGTGTGTGTGTGTGTGTGTGTGTGTGTGTGTGTGTGTGTGTGTGCGTGTATACATGCATGCATATCTATGTGCTCATTATGAGAAGAACCATATTGAATAAGCATCTACCTCACAGGTTCTCCCCAGCTAGAGGTCCCCTCCCAGAAGCTCCCTCAGTCATGCTCTAGAACAGTGACTCTCAATCATCCTAATGTTGTGACCATTTAATACTTCCCCAGGTTGTAGTGACTTGAACCATAAAATTATTTTGTTGCTACTTCATAATTTTGCTACTCTTATGAATTGAAATGTAAACATCTGATATGTGACCACTATGAAAGGATCATTCAACCCCTAAGGGGGGTCACAATGCACAGATTGAGAACCATGGCTCTAGAAAAATAGTCCAAGAGCCTCCCACATCCCTGGTGTCTGAACCCAATGGAGATGACATTAGCCAAAATGCCCAACAGCGGGGAGATAGAACCCGAAGAGAACACCTCTAGTAGATAGACATGGCCCCCAGTTGAGGGATGGGCCACCCACCCATCTCAAAATTTTTAACCCAGAAGTGTTCCTATATAAAGAAAATGCAGAGATAACAAATGGAGCAGAGACTGAAGGAAATGCCATCCAGACCTTGAGACCACCCACCATGGGATCCATCCGATGCACAGATACGAAACCCTGACACTATTGCGATGCCAAGAGGAACTTTTAGACAGTGGCCTGGCATAGCTATCATCTGAGATATTCAGCCAGTTCCTTAATGAGACAGATGCAGATACTTACAGCCAACCATTGGACTGAGGTCTGGGACCCTATGGAAGAGTTAGGGGAAGGATTGAAGGAGCTGAAGGGGATAGTGACACCATGGGAAGAACAACAGTATCAACTAACTGGACCCCTCAGAGCTCCCAGGGACTAAGCCACCAACTGGAGTGTACATGGGCTGGTATGTGGCCCCTACTACATATGTAGCAGAGGACTGCTTTGTCTGGCCTCAGTGAGAGAGAATGTGCTTGGTCCTGTGGAGGCTTGATGCCCCAGAGAAGGGGGGATGCTAGAGGGGTGAGGTAGGAGTTGGTAGGTGCATAAGGGAGCACACTCTTAGAGGTGAAGGTGAGGGGGATGGAATGGGTGACTTATGGGAGGAGGGCTGGGAAGGGGGACAACATTTGAAATGCAAATAAATAAAATAAAATAAAATAAAATAATAATAAAAAGAAGAATGTTACAGGCCAAAGGACATTCAACTGACCATTTCTAGTATCCTTTGGCATGCCCTGGTATGTGACTGTACCCAAGCAGAGAGAGCAGTGATTCACTAACATGGACAGTTTCACAGATTACAAGAGACAGAGAACTGAGCATAGAGTACCACAGGCTTGTACTCCAGTGCCTTTCTATGACTCCTCTAAGAGGAGTTGGACTCTGGGAAGTAACCGCATGTGCCAGATGAGCAGCTAGAACTGCCCAACCTCCAACATCTGAGGCAAACAAACGCCAGACATGGGGCTGCCATACTTTCAGTGTCTGCTTTCCTCATTCTCCTAGGAAACTCTATATTAAGTATCCCACTAGTTGGAAAAATGAATACTATGTTTTTTATTAGGAAATTAACAAAATATAATATTGCTTTAAAGGCTCTGTGGACTCCTGGGGAAAAGAAAAGAAAACAAAAGGGAAGGTGGAGGAGGGAAACATAAATTATCCTTTTACCTTCAATTCAACACCCCAAGGGATGTTTGCTTAGTAAACATACCCCATATTTCTTAGAAATAATTATTAGTGTCTTGAGAAACTACTAGAAATCCCTACCCAAATGAGAAAACTAGGGAATGACGTCATAGATAAAATTGGCCTGGTTATTGAAAACAGAAGAAAGCGTCTAAAAACGATGGAAGTTAAAGGAGCCCTTTACACCAAGGACTCTGCACCATGAATCCTCCATGGCCAGGCACGTTTAAAAATCTCTGCATGGAGAGAGCATAACAGGAAAAGGGAAGAATTGCAAAAGAGGACCAAAGGCAGAGATAAGCACCTGTAAGGGAACGTGGCCAGGGAGGCAAATCTTCAGGGCAATGTGAGGAAGGGAAGAGGCGAATCTCGCCAATAGTGCTGGTGTTACATTCTCAATTCATCAGGTAATCATCTGCTAATACATCCACAGCAGCCCTTAATTTGCTTTAATCTGTATTCACATCCCTATTATTGTTTTAAATTCACTGAGGATAATTTTCAACCAATCTTCTAATCTTTTTCCAAGAGCCCTCATCAATAATAATGGGAAAGAAGATTAAAATAACACACTGTGTAGAACAAACTAAGTCAAAATTATTGTGAGGAGTAAATTACTCTCACAGAGACATAATGCCAATGCCATTATGTATAAAGGATTTGTTGTCAAATGCTATTTCAGTGCAAAAGTATCTGTGGATTGTAAAACGGCCCTTGCTGAAGTGTCTAAGAAAAACAAAAAGATAGTTGAGGACTGGATGTTGGCCTCTACTGACCTACTGTTGTAGCAAAGACATGATGGATGAAGGAACCAAGGAAACCCTAGCTGACATCCATGTTCTGCTCTCTTCTACAAGAGCAGTCACTCTCCCCAGGTCAGTGAAGCTGCTACCCTAATAATGAATCCTTTTGAAAGGCAGTTAGCCCAGGAGGAAGGGATAATGATGGAAGTTGAGGACAGTGCAGGGATGCAGGGGTCAGACACTGACACAGTCTGGGTACCACTTCCCACAGGCATTACAGAGATTTGTGATTCTTAACAGCAAATTCCTGGGTTCCAAGTGACTGGTGGGTAACAGTGAGGTGGAATCTGTTAGAGAGGCATAGTGGCAGAGCAGTGTAGAGAAAATCAGTGTAGAAAGTACTTTAGAAATCCTGCACTTCATTCCCTTCAGTGTGCAAAATGGGAAACTGAGGCCCAAGAATGCTCAGCAATTTGCTCAGAAATGTGCAGTCTAATTAGAACCAGTAAAAGAACTTTGCCTAGCAGAGATAGCTCAAAGCCCAGCCTCATTGGTGGGCATGAGGTCACTTCCTATTTTTGGTCCCACACTGTCATTGAAAATAAAAGCTTCTGTCCTGCCCTCCCTGAGGCTCCCTGAACATAGGCATTGCATGACTCAGTGAGATCAAGAGGTCCACTGGGCAGGACTTGACAGTTGGCCTCAATGACCACTTACCTCAATCAGTGACAGAGACTATTAACCGAAGCAGAGTCGGGAAGCAGGTATGCAGATTTGCAACTAAGAAAGCTCCTGATGAGCCATGCACAGGATGGCTGTGATTCACTTCAGCACTCTCCTCCAAGAATCTCTCCAACATAGCTGAGTCCAGCAGCCCTAACAAGCTAGTTTGCTCACTCGTCCTCAATAGATCGTTAAACAGAGAAGAGAACTGGGGGTATAGCCCGTTGATAGAGTGCTTGCCTAACTCCCAGCACTACAAATCCAGGACATGATGCCATATACCTGCACCATCAACACTAAGGAGGTAAACACAGGACTATCAAAAGTTCAAAGTCATGCTTGACTATAAGGGAATTTGAGAACTATCTAGCCTAAAGATGTTTCAAAATGAAAAATAAATTTAAAAGAATTAAAAAGTAAAAACTACAAAACAGAAAATAATAATAAAAATAGGAAAAGAAGATTTATTCAATGTAGCCAAGTTGGAAAGAGAAACAAGGAGACCCAATGACTGCCACCAAGACTATCATCAGGGTCCTGAAATGAAGCTGATATTTATATAGAGGACAAGATATATGCATAACGAGCAGACCCAGTCAGAATTTGGTCCCACCCCAACACTGTCTCAGCCTGGTCTCTCCAGCAAGAAGAGCTGACAAATTCTCAGATTGAAATCTCCTCCTGGGAGACCAGCTCCTCTTTTGAGTGACAGAGGAACCCATGGTTTCTCCTTCTCCTAACAAGAGAATACTAAGAAAACTCTAATTTCAAGGAGGCTGTTGTCTTAGTAGTCAAAAGGTGGAGAAAGTTACTTCAAATAGCTTCATTCTGACAGGGAGATTACAACACTGTTAACTCACTCAGAAACTCATTTCCTTACTGTTGAGTGCCTGGGATTGTGTTTGCTTGGTAAAACTAAGAAGAATAATGGCTAGAGTGGGACAGAAAAGGTGCAGAAGAGGAGGACAAAAAGCCAGAACCCCAACTATTAAACCAGAACCAATTCAAAGTCGTGGAGTAGCCAAGAAAAGGGCAAGACAACACAGAGACAAGGAACAGCAGACTTCCAGCTGTGATTGGACAGCCTCAGTAAGAAGGACTGACCACAAAATACTTAATGAAGAACTTCTCAGTCTTCCCACGCTACAAGGAGCCTGACAAGTTACAAGTGAGAACCAATGGAGATGTCTTCTTGCCCCTTGAAATTTGCCCAATATTCAATCGTGGCTAAAGCTGAGAATCCTCAAAACAAGCCTTGGCCCCCACCACAATCACTTGGAAGAGACAAAGACACAAACTTGAAATGCAAACAGGTATTTATGTGTAAAGAGTCCTGTGTGGGCAGCAATAGCTTTTGATTATATAAGTCATCCTTGTCTCCTGAAAATCAGGCTGAGTCAGCATCTTCATAGCTCCCCAGGTGAGCCCAGGTTCAGTCAAGAACCATTACCTAGAGCCCAGCATGCCTACATTCCTTTTTTTATTTATTTTTTTATTAACTTGAGTATTTCTTATTTACATTTCGAGTGTTATTCCCTTTCCCGGGTTCCGGGCAAACAATCCCCTAATCCCTCCCTCTCCCCTTCTTTATAGGTGTTCCACTCCCCATCCTCCCCCCAACAATCACGTTCACTGGGGGTTCAGTCTTAGCAGGACCCAGGGCTTCCCCTTCCACTGGTGCTCTTACTAGGATATTCATTGCTACCTATGAGGTCAGAGTCCAGGGTCAGTCCATGTATAGTCTTTAGGTAGTGGCTTAGTCCCTGGAAGCTCTGGTTGCTTGGCATTGTTGTTCATATGGGGTCTCGAGCCCCTTCAAGCTCTTCCAGTTCTTTCTCTGATTCCTTCAATGGGGGTCCCATTCTCAGTTCAGTGGTTTGCTGCTGGCATTCGCCTCTGTATTTGCTGTATTCTGGCTGTGTCTCTCAGGAGAGATCTATATCCAGCTCCTGTCGGCCTGCACTTCTTTGCTTCATCCATCTTGTCTAATTGGGTGGCTGTATATGTATGGGCCACATGTGGGGCAGGCTCTGAATGGGTGTTCCTTCTGTGTCTCTTTTAATCTTTGCCTCTCTATTCCCTGCCAAAGGTATTCTTGTTCCCCTTTTAAAGAAGGAGTGAAGCATTCACATTTTGATCATCCGTCTTGAGTTTCATTTGTTCTAGGCATCTAGGGTAATTCAAGCATTTAGGCCTATAGCCACTTATCAATGAGTGCATACCATGTGTGTTTTTCTGTGATTGGGTTACCTCACTCAGGATGATATTTTCCAGTTCCAACCATTTGCCTACGAATTTCATAAAGTCATTGTTTTTGATAGCTGAGTAATATTCCATTGTGTAGATGTACCACATTTTCTGTATCTATTCCTCTGTTGAAGGGCATCTGGGTTCTTTCCAGCTTCTATGCCTGCATTCCTAATACTCGGGATGTTAAGGTAGGAAGACTAAGAATTCCAGGTCGCTCTGAAATGCATAAGGAGAAAATAGATGGATGGATGGATGGATGGATGGATGGATGGATGGATGGATGGATGGACAGACAGATAGATAGATGATAGATGGATGGATAGACAGACAGACAGACAGACAGATGGTAGATGGATGGATAGATATATAGACAGACAGACAGATAGATAGATAGATAGATAGATAGATAGATAGATAGATAGATAGAAGATAGACAAATGAACAAATAACTACCCAGCCTTCAAGTCCTGCATAATAAAAAAATTGCCAAAGCAATAGCAGTAACCAAAAGGAGTTGCAGTTAGTTCCTGGGAAACTCCTCCTCCAGAAGCTGCCTACAGCTTATCCTGTGTTCCACCATCTCCCAAAAGAAAGTGGCACAAACTTCTCCAGAACTCTACAGCCTCTGTTGTGGGTTGTTTGCTATGTAGAAGCTCAGAGCATTCTTCCACCCTGAGTCACCGTGGAGCTGGGCCTTACTAAGGGAATATATACATTTTGAGATTCTTAGGTGTCAGAGATTGAGTAATGTCATCATATTACACATGTACCCCAAAGTCATATTGAAGAGGTGATGGCTGAGGACCCAATATGTTCTGTTTCTGGACATTTTTGCCCTGCTCTGCCTTAGCCTGTACAGACAAGAGTTAGATCCACTCTATGATAAGCATTCCCAGGGTGAGGCCACCTGCTGCCTTTCATCTTGGAACAAGATATAGGGGAGGATGAGTTCAACTGTGTAGAAACCAAAGGCAAGTGCCCAAACAGGACATCTGACCACACCCACATCTTCAGGGCTGAGATTGATGTGCCTGGCTCTCCTCATGGCCTTGGTTGTCCTTGCACAGTCCAGCCAGTGAGTGCCGGCATGAGCATATATCACAGATGAAGAAATAGATATCAGAAAAATTATTTAAATCATTCAAGTGCAAAAGAGATATCACAGCGAGAAATGCAGCTTGAACTCAGGTCAGACTGGTGCCAGCACCTCGGCAGGTCCTTGCTACAGAGCACTGACTCCATCCAAACACTATCCCACAGTGACGGACAGCCACAGGCTGACCCAGAGGCCCAGGCCGCCTGCCTGCACTACTGCTGATAGGCACAGAGGGGCTAGCAGGATGCACATCGGACAAAGTGACCAGATCACTGTAACCATTTCTGCTCCTGGGAAAACAACCAAAAGAATAATCTTGCTTACGTCATCTGTCAAGGTCCTAGAGGAAAACAATCCTATTGGGAAGATGTAATTCATGAAGGATTGCCTTCAGAGGGATGTGCAGGATTAGGGAACCAATCTGGCTCCCGGTACTAGCCACAGAAGAAGGGCATTCCTACCCTATGGCTTGAAAAGCAAGGAAGAAAGTGGCATCACTAAATCTTGGTGACGGGGAAGCCACTAACAGGAGGTGTGGTCACCTGACCATGTTGAGTGTCTAGCAGGGATGGAGTCCAGGTTTCTGTCTCCTGTTGGCACTCTCCTATCAGTTTCAACCGGAAGCCAGCTGTCAGACACACATGTGGGTCAGGTAGACTGCGAAGGTCAGCCTGCTCAGACACTGGGGGAGCAGGGAAAGGACTGAAGAGGGCTGGAAGAGGAGAAGGCAGGTCAAGAGATGAGTGATGTGAATGTAGAGGTTTCTTTACAGGGATGGCTATGCCATTGTAAGGAATTGTTTTACAAAAGGGTTTCTCCAGAAAGTCCCCTAATGACAATCTTTGTGGTTCAAGGTGTTGTTTGTGTGGTTGACACTGTTCCAGAAGTTGCACAGGTGGGGACAGGTAGGAGAAATCGAGTATTTTTCTTGGTCGTAAACTAATTTTCATTCTAGATTCCCATCCTACTCAACTGGCAGGACTCTTGACATTAGTCATCCTTTGTTCTTTCCCAATCCAAAAAGAGTTGTCACTCACACAGACACAGACACAGACACACACACACACACACACAGACACACACACACACACACACACACAGAGAGAGAGAGAGAGAGAGAGAGAGAGAGAGAGAGAGCGCAGGTATCTCCATTGTCCTACTGTCCTGGCCCTTCATATGCAGTGTCTCACTCTCTCATCTTTAGGGACACTGGGCAGGGCTAGGCTCCTTGATAAAGCAGGGTGTCCCACCTGGAGCTACCCATCCCTGCAGCCACCCATCTCTAGGATACAGAATCTAAACCCAGCTACCCATGAACAAGAGCCGCTTAAGGAATTTGGAACTATCCCTTCAGTGTGAGAAAAAGCCTTCTGCTCTAGGGGTCTCTCTAATCAGACTGTCCTCACAAGTCTCCTTTTGCCTCCTCTAAAAAACATCCAGATTTTCTCAGAAGTGTGGGGTCTTTAAAGCAGAACCTGGGAGCAACTGAAGCCGTGTTTGTGTGCACCCCACAACTCTTCATGAGCGTGGCTTTGCATCACAGGCTAGGAGGCCCAAAGGAAGAAGGACAAGTCCAGGCAATACAAGACATCAAATGTTCATGATACAGCCCAGTTGCACAGTGTTGACTTTCTATTAATTTCTCTGTGTTTTGTGATGGCATGACATCTTAGTGCCTTGGAAATCCTGAAGAGACTGCTCTTGGGGTTAGCTCATTTGGAAGTGGTGAGGGACTTCCTTGTGGGTATGTGTCTGATATGCAAACCAACCAGTCTGAACCTATCCTCTGAACCAGCTCTCAAATCTGGAAAGAGCTGAACTGGAACAAATTGTGTGTATGTGTGTGTGTGTGTGTGTGTGTGTGTGTGTGTGTGTGTGCATGTGCACACTAATCCAGACAAGAAAGTTGCATCAGGGGGCAACCTCCTCCACTTTCCAACTGTGATGAAAGCCAGCCTGCTTCCTTCTTAAAAAGAACACTACAAAGGCCACACCTTCCCTTTTCCCTACTTGAGCCACCTGACACACTCTGGTCACCCCAGTGGTTCATCCCCATCCACCAGCCACCCCATGAGCCCTGCCTTAGCCCACACTGGTGTGCTGTGCCTCTTGTTTCTGGGGATCAGTTGAATATAAAGCCTTCCTTGATGGCAATTGCTTCCATGTCTATGCTTTGCCACATGTGAGGAGGACATGTGTGGGTTCAGTTAGTACAACAGAAGCTCCAGTTTCACCAACGAAGTGCAGAACAAGTGTGCACAGAAGTGCAATGGTGTGTGTGAAAAACCCATTCCTGATTACCTCCAAAGCCTGCCTTCCTAATTAATTAAATCTAGAGATGGCAAGCAGATTTTACTGTCTGGGCCAGCTCTGACTGCTGCTGCAGCTGTCTATAAGCTGCATTGATAACTGGTTCCATAAGAACTCTGTGAGAAACAGCGCCATTGGTGATTGGCAAGAGCTTATGTGAGAAGCCTTGTACTTGGCTCATGCACTCTGGATCTATTTGCTGAGAATTAAGCCGTGTCTAAATATAATGAAATGAGTTGTAAAAAAATAAAGATGGTTTGAGTTCATGCAATGTATCAACAGAGGCATGAGAGGAACAGCTCAGGAAGAGCACCCAAGGACAGAGTCGCTGAGGGAGGCAGGAAGTGGGAGGCAGGGGTGGAAGAGGCAGACGTGAGGCACACTGATGGGGTGGGAACACAATGGTGGAAAGCGTTTAGTTACCCTCACAGCCCTCCTCAGCTCAGAGCCAGGAGTCCAGTTGATTTGATGCTTACTCTGACTTGTATTTAAATTTCATGTTTCTGTCATCAAAACACAGAAGAAAGGAGCTGCTGTATCTGTAAGCCATTCCTCTTGCTATGGCTGACCCTGGAAGCTGAGTCACAGACCCCACCACCTCCCACCCCAACCCACGCACCTATCCCAAGGATATCAAGTTAGAAAAGAAGGAAGGAAGGAAGGAGGGGAGGAAGGGAGGAAGGAAGGAAGAAAATAAGGAAGGAAGGAAATAAGGAAGGAAGGAAATAAGGAAGGAAGAATTATTTCATTATGATTTCCCTTGTATTTTCCTCCCAGCAACTCTTGCTGCACTTCTTCTTAACATCGTAGATTTGTTGCTCTGTGTTGATTTATGTAGAACTCGGGATCTTTGTCAGTTTAATTAAGAAAAAAATTACACTGCCGTATGCACTTGTCAATGTAATTTTCAAGATTTGCCCTGTTTTACGTTGTAAAACTTTGGGGACAATTTGTTCTGTCTTTAGTAGTCAACCCTTGCAGGCTTTTAAAAAAATTATTATTCTCATGATTTGTTTGTTTTCATTTTTTGCTCTTGAGTGTCCAAGGCCACAGTACAAATAAATGTGCTGCCCATTCCCCTGTCCCACAGCCTGCACCAGTGTTTATAGTCTCTCTGCTTTGAGGAAAAAGACAAGCCACTTGTGTTCTTATGAAAAGAAGTACGTCGAGCATGATATAAACTAGTTTAAACAGTCCTGACTACACAGTCACATAATCTATTGGCTGAGGCCAGCGTCCGTTTCCTGGATGGTTTTAAACAGTCATTGCCTTCTCTTACCTATAAAGTTAGTATATATCTGAAGTTCATGGGCTACGTGGGGATTTGTGGATCCTATGTTAATGTTATTATTTGCAAACAAAAGAGAATTACTGTAGCTAGCATAGACTTTAAAATGAAGGAGACTTGCATCATTTATGAAATTGCAGAAAAAGCGAATCGTCAGGTCTAGAGAGGATACAAAATAAAGAGGTGCTGAGAACTCCACAGCAGAAACACGTGAGCCTGTATTTTCATACATTCCTCAGGGATTCAGCCTTCCAGCCTCTCATGCTTTGACTGGAGTTTAGAAGCTCCAGGAGAAACATGATAGCTGGACCATGTCATTCCTAGAACCAGGGTGTGTGATATTGTCTGGAGGCCAACCTGGAACCATGGCAGGATACAGCACTGGTTATAAGAAGAAAGGATGGGAAAATGGTCGGAGCTGTGGAAGTATAATAAACAGATAAACCATGATTACCATGCTTTACTACTGAATAGATGCCCAGTGCATGCTAGAAAAATCTCTCCCTCTCCCTCTCCCTCTCCCTCTCCCTCTCCCTCTCCCCCCCCCTCCCCCTCCCCCCTCCACTCCCCCTCTCTCCCCTCTCAGGGTCTTAGTCTTATCTGAATGATATTCATTTACAGATGAAATTTTAAAAATCTCCAAGTAACCCCAAAAGATAACAGGAAATGAAAGGAAGTATGAACGTGTTATACGATATGGAGAAAGGTAGGAGCAGGTACTGTTGCCTGTATGTGTGTCAGCATTGTATCTAATATTTGTTGCAAGTCCGTAAGCCTGACTAGAACTCCTGGCAGAACCAGTGTTGTGTCCAGGCTTGTAGTCTTCAGTGGCCTTTCCTGTATCCCTACTCAGCCATTCCATCATAACGGTACCACTGAGTGTGGCTTTCTCAAACTCACCCATTTCTAAGCAGTGACCACCTGCCTTCTCCTTGTTAAGCAGACAGAGCCACCAGAGCCAAGTCCATCACCACCTTTCCTGCTTACAGATGGTGTGAGTTGCCTCTCAGCTTCTATGCCATGGATCCATTCATGTCATTGATGAAATAATTTTGCCTTTAGCTACCAAGACTTCTAACACAGCAGAAGCCTGATTCTCAGACAGAGTCAATACTCACAAAGTCGATTGTTTTGAATTACTGGATACCATCTCGTATTATTAGTAGAACAAGAGAGCAAAGGGTAAGGATGAAGCAGCTGAGAGCAACAAAAATATAAATACAACGGTTTAAGCAAAAACATGGTCTATGTCTCTTCTCTCACATCCAAGTAGGTGGCCCAAGTCTGGTGTCATGTTTTATTGTGAGAGACCAGATTCTATCTGATTGCTCCATCATGGTCACTAGGCTGGTGATTCAGGGAACTCATTTGTTCCAAGACCTCATTGTTTGCTTCTATCCTGTAGGAAAGAGAGGAGGAAACCCTCTTGTGCAGTCTACACCAACCTCCCATCTCATTCTCCGGGATGCATCCATATGACCCCATGGAGCCACATGGAAGTCTACTCCAGGTGGCCAGTCACCCTGCATTTATTTTGTTCTTCTCCAAAGACTCCACTATTCATTATTCCATTAGCAAGACATTCCTTCCCCCCTCTAAATGCAAATGCACCCCCACTTTGGTTCCTTTGACCTCATTTCTAGGCATGAGCAGGCATCTGCAAGCTTTTTATAAAAGCCCAGATACACACACACACACACACACACACACACACACACACACACACACGGGGGAGAGAAAGATATATATATATATATATATATATACATATATATATCTTTGTTGGCCATCAGTATCTATCACAATTATTCAGTTTTGCCTCAATTGAAACACTGAGCATCACAAGGTCCATTGCTTATTCATAAACAACTGCATATGCCAGTAATAATATAGGCACATATTTGAACTTTCAACAATTTTCATAAAATAAAATAATGTTTTAACCACTTAAAATGTAAAATTTCTCCTGAGCCATACAAAAATAAATAGGTGACTGGATTTGGCCCATGGACTCCAGCTTTCCAACTCCTATCATATGAGCCACTGTTCCCAAAGAACAGAGTAGAAGATGACAGAAGGCAATGTCCTCCGCCTCTTTTCAGTTCTCCTCCTAGACCAACCTGTGGTCCTGGATGAATCTAAGCGTCCTAGCCTGACTGATGAGAGCTCTCAGACCCACACGCCTTGACAGCTTCCACCTGCCTCCTGTCCTCCCAATTTCTGCTCCAAGCAATGCCTAGAGCATCTGGAGTGGTCTCCTAATGTGCTCTGATTGTGTCGCAGTTAAACTCTCCCCACAGCCCCCAAGGTCCCTCAGGTTCATCCAGTTCTCTCCACTCCACAGTGAAAAAAGGTCTCCAGTGCTGATGCTATGTCTTCTATGACCCTCCTCACCTTGCTGCCTGCTTCCTCCTTTAGCTTCCTCTGATAGTGTCATTTCCCTTGCTCCATGCTGGCCCCCTGTACCTACCTGTGTTTTCTGGGAGCACATTTCTTACTCCCATTCCAGGCTTATCAGGCTGTGTGGAAACTGCTCAAATCACTTTAAAGAAATGTCGCTTTTATTTATAATAGCTAGAAGCTGAAAGAACCCAGATGCCCTTCAACAGAGGAATGGATACAGAAAATGTGGTACATCTACACAATGGAATATTACTCAGCTATCAAAAAACAATGCCTTTATGAAATACATAGGTAAATGGTTGGAACTGGAAAATATCATGCTGAGTGAGCTAACCCAATCACAGAAAGACATACATGGTATGCACTCACTGATAAGTGGCTATTAGCCCAAATGCTTGAATTACCCTAGATGCCTAGAACACATGAAACTCAAGACGGATGATCAAAATGTGAATGCTTCACTCCTTCTTTAAAAGGGGGAACAAGAATACCCTTGGCAGGGAATAGAGAGGCAAAGATTAAAACAGAGACAGAAGGAACACCCATTCAGAGCCTGCCCCACATGTGGCCCCTACATATACAGCCACCCAATTAGACAAGATAGATGAAGCAAAGAAGTGCAGGCCGACAGGAGCCGGATGTAGATCTCTCCTGAGAGACACACCCAGAATACAGCAAATACAGAGGCGAATGCCAGCAGCAAACCACTGAACTGAGAATAGGACCCCCGTTGAAGGAATCAGAGAAAGAACTGGAAGAGCTTGAAGGGGCTCGAGACCCCTTATGAACAACAATGCCAAGCAACTAGAGTTTCCAGGGACTAAGCCACTACCTAAAGACTATACATGGACTGACCCTGGACTCTGACCTCATAGGTAGCAATGCATATCCTAGTAAGAGCACCAGTGGAAGGGGAAGCCCTTGGTCCTGCTAAGACTGAACCCCCAGTGAACGTGATTGTTGGGGGGAGGGGGGCAATGGGGGAAGGTGGGGAGGGGAACACCCATAAAGAAGGGGAGGGGGAGGGACTAGGGGGATGTTTGCCCGGAAACCGGGAAAGGGAATAACATTCGTAATGTAAATAAGAAATAAATACTCAATAAAAAAAAATAGAAAAAAAAAAAGGAAGAAATGTTGCCCGATGAATCTTTATATTTTCTCACTGTCTTTGAAAACGTTGTCATCTGGGATGGAGTACAGAGCTAAACAAAGAATTCACAGCTGAGGAATATCGAATAGATGAGAAGCACCTAAAGAAATGTTCAACATCTTTAGTCATCAGGGAAATGCAAATCAAAACAACCCTGAGATTCCACCTCACACCAGTCAGAATGGCTAGGATCAAAAACTCAGGTGACAGCAAATGCTGGCGAGGATGTGGAGAAAGAGGAACACTCCTCCATTGTTGGTGGGGTTGCAAGCTGGTACAACCATTCTGGAAATTGTTTGGAGGTTCCTCAGAAAATTGGACCTAGTACTATCTGAGGACCAATCTGAGTACCCACTCCTGGTGTATACCCAAAAGATGCTCCAGCATACAACAAAGACACATGCTCCACTATGTTCACAGCAGCCTTGTTTATAATAGCCAGAAGCTAGAAAGAACCCAGATGTCCTTCAACAGAGGAATGGATACAGAAATGTGGTACATCTACACAATGGAGTACTACTTAGCTATCAGAAACAATGACTTCATGAAATCCATAGGCAAATGGATGGAACTAGAAAATATCAACCTGAGTGAGGTAACCCAATCACAGAAAAACACACATGGTATGCACTCACTGGTTCCATTACCAGCACTGAGTCCCACAGTCACAGGAAAGGTGAGGGAAGGATTAGTTTGAACAATAAGAAGTGAGTACAGTGAGCTCAGTCTTTGCTGCAAGATCTTGAACCATATTTTGGCTTTTTCTATTAGGGGTAAGGTTACAACCAGGAAAGACCACCAGCGTCAGAATAGGAATACATAATTTTGGAGGCAATCTATTTCTAAGTATTTGTTAGGCCTTAGGCAACAAGGTGACCCTCTCTGCTCAAAGCCATGGAACACAGGAGCTTGGAAGGCAGCACCTATAGAAGCTGAGATTGAAATTCTCAAAGCCTTTCAGAAACCTTCTTCCTTTGAGTCCTCCAAGTTCATTAGTCTTTCCTGCCTGGATTAGCATGCTGGTTTCCTGTTCAACCTTCCTCTGTGTACTCTCTCCAGGAACACTCAATCCTTTGGATTGCTGCTGCCTCACCTCGTTACAAATTATTTATTTCAATTCAACTTTAAAAAGGAATTACTGACCCCAGGACGCTTATGCACCTTTCACTGGATCTTGGAATCTTGACCTACCCAACTCATCAAGATGAGTCTCTATATACCCCATCTCTCCATTCCCACGCAAGCCATTACAACTGTGAAGTCGTTCCAAGCAAAAGCCTCTTGCCTTGCTTTTCTGTCTTGCCATAGTCGCCAACCCCTTGTGTGCTCCACATCCCTACTAACTTGGAGTCGTCTTATCTTTCCAACTGAATTGTAAGTTCCCTGAGGGAAGACACCGTAGATGATTATTATTTGCATTGTGCACCATTCAAAGTGTTTAATTATTTACAGACTGAATGAAAGACTAATGACTGTAGAGGATTGTTAAAAGCAGAAGCGAGGCAGCCCTGTTGGAAACGGCAGCGAGTCCCATCTCAGCTTGGCAAGCATGTTGTTTCCTGCTCGCTTTCTCGGCATCCACTGTGACCACAGTAAACAATCAGGGGGAAGAACTGCAGGTGTGAATCTTCAGCCAAGACAATGATTGCACAGGGTTCTGATTCAACCCAGCCTGGCTCAGGGGCGGTGTTAGAAAGCCAGTTAAATGAGAGATCATATTCTGTCAAATCCTGAGAAAATGGCTGGTCGCCTGCCAAATGAGAAAGTGCAGCTGGACAGCAATTCCTCTTTCCCGTGTTTAAATGTGAAGCCGTGCGCTCTGAAACAAAACGGAGGAAGGAGATGAGGCGGTTTCCCTGAGAATTCAATCAGCGTAGATGATTGTTCTATTAAATTTACACAAAAGAACTCTGCCTTCCCTCCTCAGCAGCAGGAAATGTGAGCTACTTACGTGAACCCGGGCTCAGCCTCCGTCTTCCACCGCCTGCTGAACCAAATGGCCGTAAAGGCTGTGGTGTTCAGTCAGCCGACAAGACAGAGACTAAGGTTGTGCCCCACTAGCCACAACCCTGATGCCTGCAGAATCCATTAGCTTCCCTTCCACCATGTGCCTAAAGAGGACAGGGGAAAGCAAAGAATCAGGACAAAACTTCCCTTGGTGCTGAGGAAGTCAAATGAGACAGTCTCCCAGCATCGGCAGCCCTGCCCTGCCATTCCAGGCACACGGGAAGGCTCTGGACCCATGTGATCATGCGTTCACCCACATCGCGCTCAGAATAGAGCAAACACCTGCTGCTGACCCTTCGTCTCTGGATCCCGCACACGGTCTCCAACTTCACGCCAATCTGATTTAATCTACTTTACATGTGAGAGAACTGAGCTCTCACATGGTCCAACCTCACATAGCCAGCTAGTGACAAGGCTGAGATTCAAAGTGACGTTCGACTCTTTCACCACACGCTTTCTACTTTGGCCTGCTGCGTATTTTTTTGATGGCCCCCTCACATCCCATTGTGGGGTCACAGGGTTATAAAAAATAGGCATGCTGGGTGCTGCTGTAGGGTGCAGCACTGTGTGCACTACCTCATATGTTCCCCATAACACCCTGAAAAACTTAATAATGCAGCTCACATTCCTCCCTACTTTACAGATCAGGAGCGCTCACGTTGTGGCAAATGGAAATTCTCTGTCAGCTCTCCTTTCTCTGGGTCTGAAGCCTGCCCAGCCTCAGATGATATGGAATCATAGGCTAAGTGTGCGGGTTATTTTTATTTCAACCATGACTAACTCATTCCTCCTACCTGAGACTCTCCCATGGTTTCCCATGCCTGTATTATTTCACCACCTAAAGACCCTCATAGTCCGGTACTTCCTGGCCCACAAAGAGCACTCAGCTCTCTCTCAGCACGGCCGTCATGAACCAAAGCACATGTGTACATTCTCTGCCGATGTCACAATGACACATATCTCATTCCTTGCTCCTGCTAGTCTGTCTGCCTGTGCTATAGGGAAACTCATACTTCCAAAGTCAACTCTTTCCCAGCCCCTCCACCCCAGGTACAGTCAACTGCTTCCTCTCAGTTCTGCCATGGCACCCTTTTCTTCATCTTTAAGTGACATGGGCCACTGACCCCATGTTCCCTCCAATCATGAGGCTTTCTACCTGGTAACTGTCTTCTTCAGCTCATTGCAAGAAAGCCAAGGTCCTCACAAAGGACTGAGCTAGCGCAGGCTGCTCGCCCAAAACAGCCCAGCTTACTATATCTGCTCTTCTCTCTTGCCAGAACGCTGACTCCAGCATTCCGGGCACACCCTCACCCCAGAGCTCTGCACTTCTCTTTTGTCTAGAGAGTCTTCTTCCCATGCAGTCCCCAAGACTGGCTCACCCACCAAGGCCTTTTGACTGAGGCCTTCTCTGATTGCCCTGTTAGATGTCTGTCTTTCTTCCTACCCTGGGACCCTAATTCTCCTTAAATATTTATTTGTCTCCAAGCTCTCAACATCTAAAAGACTGTATATGTGAGTATTTTATTTTTAATCCTTTTTTTTCTCTTTGAATTAGAGTAAAGGAGTCTCTCTATCCCCAACTCCTTCCACTGGTCACCTCAGTGTATGCGATGCCGGCTAGAGTTACCTAGTGTCCTCGGTGCCTGGAATACAGGGGCTGAGCAAGCCCCGCTTGTTCCTGTAAATGAAGAACAGTCCAAGAAGCAAAGGTAAAAGAAGCACAAAGCAGAGTGAGCGCGCGGGCCAGGGCGCTGCGGGCCAGGGCGGGAGCTTGTTGTGTAGTCGGCCCCTCTGGCAATGGCACACTCGCTAAGGAGCACAAGTGTGCAGGACACAGGGACAACCGAGAATGCAAGTCAAGACAACACATGAATCGCTCAAGGGAGAAGCCAGTGTGAGGAAACTGTAAACGTGTGAGCCTCGGTGCCTGTCTGGAGGCAAATTCCATAGGCAGAGCAGCGGCGCCAAGAAAGTGTATCAGTGCGGAAGCTGAAGGGGCAGGGCTGCACTTCTAGGGCCACCAGCTTTCTGTTTTTTTGTTGAACGAGCTGCCTGCGTGGAAGCTGTGATTCCCATGCTCACAGGTGCAGGGGCTGTGCCAGCATTGGGCTCTCTCTCAACAGAGTGGGGAGTGCTCAAAGCAGCCTACTCATCTTTCCTGGGAAATAGAAAAGTGTGCCAGCGGATTCTTTTGGCAGAGCTATTCCTCCCGATAGGCATTCAATGCCTGGCCTGAGGTTCTGTGCTTTAAGTCCCCCAGGCAAGTACAAAGCAGAGCGGAAACCCGGAGCCGTTTACCTAGAGACAAGCACACCTGGCCGCACTGGGCGCCTGACACACAAGAAAGCCAGGCCTTGGGGAGCAGTGCAGGTTGACATGGAGGGTAATCGCAGGTGGATTTTGATTCCAAAGTCAGGAGGAGGCTGTGTGAACACACTCAGAGCACAGTCAGACGCTGCCTACCTTTATGTGGTGTACTGGAGAAAGAGAAGTGCAGGAACCAGCACCAAGAAACAGTCATTGGGTCCTTTGAAGCCTTTCTGTACCGTCCCTTCATTGCACGGAGAGCGAGGACCTCCCGAGCGTTGGCTTTTGGAAATGCTTTCTTCATTAGTTTTTTTTCTGAGAACAAAAATCTACAATCTGTATTGAATGACTGCTGCATGAACTCAAGGCTAAAAATAAATATAAATATGGACACACCCGCCATGCAGGATTCGTATTGCTGCCTGCCCTGCACACACGCTGCTCTTTCTGACAGGAACCGCTGATGATGACTTGTCTCCAGCCTACTTGTTTTACAATCACATATGGGCATTGCACACTTTTTTGCATTAATCAGATCACAAAACATAATTTTTGTGGCTTTTGTCACTCTACAGAATGTCTCACTGATCTGACGGTGCCTTTTTTAATATTCAATTGCCATATGGCATTCCAGTATGGACACAGTAACTATTTAATCTCCTCTTGAGGGACCTATAGGCAAAGTGAGTTTTTCACATCTTAGAGAAGTCAGGTGCCTGTAAAGATGCACAAGGATTGCTTTAGAATCGCTAGAGATTCCAGATGAGCCATGAGTGTGATTCAGCTTTTTAAAGATTTATTTATTTATTATATGTGAGTACACTGTAGCTGTCTTCAGACACACCAGAAGAGGCCATCAGATCCCATTACAGATGGTTGTGAGCCACCATGTGGTTGCTGGGAATTGAACTCAGGACCTCTAGAAACGCAGTCAATGCTCTTAACCTCTGAGCCATCTCTCCGATTCAATTTTTAAATGAGAGGAAAGGGCTTGTGGATTTGACCACATTTCACTGTATGAAATTCACAACGAATAAATTAAAATTAAAATAATTAAATACTTTTAAATTTTCTGTATCTTTGAGAATTTTATACATGTATACAATGAAATATGATCATATCAACTTCCCATTTACAACCTGCATATTCTCTACCTGAGTGCAGTTGGTGCCACCCATATGTACACAAGTGCAGAGCCATCCACATCTATGTCAGGTATTTAGCTGGCTTGATCTTGGGCAGGTCTTAGGCAGGTAGGCAACCACAGCTTCTGTGAGCTCGTGAGTACAATGTATCCAGATACAGCATTGCAAAGCCGTTGTCCCATCCTCTGATTCTTATATTCTGTTTCCTCTTCTGTGATGTTCCCTAGGCCTTGGTGGTGATAAAGCACACACATACACACACACACACACACACACACACACACACACACACACACATATGATAGATAGATACATAGATAGATACATAGATAGATACATAGATACATAGATAGATACATAGATAGATACATAGATAGATACATAGATAGATACATAGATAGATACATAGATAGATAGATAGATAGATAGATAGATAGATAGATAGATAGATAGATAGATAGATAGATAGATAGATAGATAGATAGATAGAGCTAAATATGTCCCAGTTGAGGCCAACCACTAAATTTAGGAAAATTTTAAATTAAATCACTAATTTAAACTAAATAAATGAAATTTAAATATAGTAAGAAATCCACCTTCTAGAAGATTTTACCATTTTTTTTATCAGTTTGCCCTTGCGCCACCATGAGAATCATCATGTTTTAAATCTGCGGGAGTGTGCTGTATTAGCCCTGTGATGGCCAGTGCATCTTTTCATACCTGTGCTCCTTTGGCTTCCTTATTCTGTCAATTACAGGTTGTTCTTCTTGGTCTGCTTTCTGATTGAGCTCTGTTTCTCCCTCTACCTTCTCCTCCTTCTCTTCCCCCTTTTTCTTCCTTGAAAGAGTTTTGACTCAACTCCTCACACATAAACCAGGACTTTGTTTTAATAATGTGGTTTTTTTTTTACTACAGTGAATGTATGTTTCATTTGCCCAAACTTAGTACAGTCTTCCTTTGTGGGTATGTTATGGCAACTATGATAGTGCTGTGTTTCTATTTTCTGATAGCATTTATTGCCTGCCTACTATACATATAGCATATGGCACTACTCAGCTTCCTGCATGGATGCAAACAGAGTGGGGAGGACCCCAGATTCTTCTCAGAAGGTCTGAGTTCAAATTTCATCCCTAAACACAACATCTCCCCCCCTCCCTCCCTCCCTCCGTCCTTCCTTCTGTCCCATCCTCCCTCCGTCACTGCATACACACAGATGTGAATGTGCACACAAGAGTTAATCAAGTCTATCTCTACATGCCAGTGTCCTCATTTAATGTTGTCCCAACCAATTTGCAGGGAGATTGTGAGACATTACCTTTAGATGAATATCAGCTTCTCCTGCCATTAAGGCATCCCATCAGTAACTCTTACCAGATGGTAATTGCAAGGTTTGAGGGAGAGGATTTCCTCCCAACCAATCCCAAAAAAAATATCAAGGTCACTTAACAGAACTGTTCACAGTGTCAATTGCCTGAAGTGTTCTTTGGCCTGAAGTAGGGAAATTTTTTGTTTTGTGTAGTTTGTTTTGTAAGCCACAAAAAGGAGCAGCTTTGTGGTCAAATAATAAGGCCTGAAACACAGCTTCGAGTACAGCTTAGTGTAGTTGGTCGATGAAGCACATTCTGATGTGCAAAGCCAAGCTTCAATTCCTAGCACTGGGAGGAGTTAGAATCCAAGGACCTCACTTCAGAGAAAGGAGACTGTGCAAGCCTTTACCCTGCAAATGGCTTAGTACACAACTAAAAGCAACTGTAGATTGTGTTTAGATCCTCCATATACAGTACAAATCTTGTCACTCTCTGAAGCCCACTCACAAGATCATGGCTATCATTGACAATCAATCCCTAGTCACCCAAGGAAAGTAACTACCTTAGGAAAAGCCAGGCTTTCAATCCAACAAAGCCTTAAGCTTAGTTAAACTTTCAAGCGTTACTCTTTTAAATGATGCAGTTCTCATTTTTTTTTTTTTGAAGCAAGTCTGGTTTTCCTGGGGTGTCTAGACCCTGTACAAATAAAAGAAAAAATCAAAAGAAACAAATCTGTAGTAAAATTGTGTGTAGATGTTAACAGCAATATGAACATAAAATTATAATTCCAAGCATTGTTGTAAGTCAACCTAAACTGTGAACATCAGACCCATTCTGAAGATATCACCCATCCATCAAAGCAAGAGAAAGTCTCCCTCTGGGCTGCTACCCAGCAAGTTTGGCCAGATTGCCTTTCCTCAATCCTCTGATTCTTGTGTGACTTTCTTTTCTTTTCCTTTCTTTCTTTTTTTTCTTTTTTTTTTAATCTTTATTAACTTGGGTATTTCTTATTTACATTTCAATTGTTGATTGTTATTCCCCTTCCCGGCCAACATCCCCCTAACCCCTACCCCTCCCCTTCGATATGTGTGTTCCCCTCCACATCCTCACCCCATTACCGCCCTCCCCCAACAATCACATTCACTGGGGGTTCAGTCTTGGCAGGACCAAGGGCTTCCCCTTCCACTGGTGCTCTTACTAGGCTATTCATTGCTACCTATGAGGTTGGAGCCCAGGGTCAGTCCATGTATAGTCTTTGGGTAGTGGCTTAGTCCCTGGAAGCTCTGGTTGGTTGGCATTGTTGTTCATATGGGGTCTCGAACCCCTTCAAGCTCTTCCAGTCCTTTCTCTGATTCCTTCAACGGGGTCCCGTTCTCAGTTCAGTGGTTTGCTGCTAGCATTCGCCTATGTATTTGCTGTATTCTGGGTGTGTCTCTCAGGAGAGATCTACATCCGGTTCCTGTCGGCCTGCACTTCTTTGCTTCATCCATCTTATCTAGTTTGGTGGCTGTATATGTATGGGCCACATGTGGGGCAGGCTCTGAATGGGTGTTCCTTCTGCCTCTGTTCTAAACTTTGCCTCCCTATTCCCTCCCAAGGGTATTCTTGTTCCCCTTTTAAAGAAGGAGTGAAGCATTCACATTTTGGTCATCCTTCTTGAGTTTCATGTGTTCTGTGCATCTAGGGTAATTCAAGCATTTGGGCTAATAGCCACTTATCAATGAGTACATACCATGTGTGTTTTTCTGAGATTGGGTTACCTCACTCATGATGATATTTTCCAGTTCCATCCATTTGCCTATGAATTTCATAAAGTCATTGTTTTTGATAGCTGAGTAGTACTCCATTGTGTAGATGTACCATGTTTTCTGTATCCATTCCTCTGTTGAAGGGCATCTGGGTTCTTTCCAGCTTCTGGCTATTATAAATAAGACTGCTATGAACATAGTGGAGCATGTGTCTTTGTTATATGTTGGGGCATATTTTGGGTATATGCCTAAGAGAGGTATAGCTGGGTCCTCAGGTAGTTCAATGTCCAATTTTCTGAGGAACCTCCAGACTGATTTCCAGAATGGTTGTACCAGTCTGCAATCCCACCAACAATGGAGGAGTGTTCCTCTTTCTCCATATCCTTGCCAGCATTTGCTGTCACCTGAGTTTTTGATCTTAGCCATTCTCACTAGTGTGAGGTGAAATCTCAGGGTTGTTTTGATTTGCATTTCCCTTACGACTAAAGATGTTGAACATATCTTTAGGTGTTTCTCAGCCATTCGGCATTCCTCAGCTGTGAATTCTTTGTTTAGCTCTGAACCCCATTTTTTAATAGGGTTATTTGTCTCCCTGAAGTCTAACTTCATGAGTTCTTTGTATATTTTGGATATAAGCCACCCAAGAGTTCTCTGGCAAACAGGATGAGGCATCTCTATGTAAAGCAGTGTCCAAAACACCATCACCCACCATGCCGGCCTCCAGACACAAGCCCAGTTACTTACCCACTGATCACTAGAAAAACATGAAATAAATTAGAGCTCAGTAATGATGCCTAACAGTATTGAGAAAAGACAAGCTCACTCATGAATTTTGCTCTCAAAGGGAACTTTCACCTTGAGTACTGCCTTGCATCCAGTAATATTTTAAACTCACAAAATAACTAACATTCTTTAAATATTAAAGAATCAAGTCTTCAAAGTTCACAATTTAGTAAGTACTATTTCACAAATAATAAATCAATGCTTGACTTAACAAATTAGACTTTCCTAGACATCTGACATTGAATGCATACTTTTTAATTTAAATCCCTTAACCACATAATTACAATTACAAATTTAGTGTCAGAGTCTTATAAATTCATTGAACACTTCAAGAAGTAAATGAAACTCTTATAATAAATTATCCCAAAGAGTAAAAGACTTATCAGACTTAAATACTTTTGTGCTAGTGACACCAATTTAAACCCTGTGCCTTTCTAGAGTTGTAGTAACTAGACGTATAAGACTCATCCACAGCCTCAAATTGCAGATGGATCTATTAAGTTTGCAGGATCTGAGACAGTAGCCTTCTCATCTAGTTAACTTGTGGGGCTAAAGTTCTCTTATTATGTTAAGAGACTGTAAAATCATACTTTTCACTTCGAAGGTTGATAAGTTTCCTTTTGACAGAAGGAACCATTGTCCTATTGTCACACCTCAGTGGCCCATCTTGTCACCATTATCAGGAAATTTCATATTCCTAATTACTACATTATGATTAGGAAATCCATCCAGGGGCTCTGTTGCCTAGGAGATAGGAGATTGAGTTGGTAAAATTACCTCTTCTCCATAGGACACTGGGACAATTAAAATCTTACCTACACCCTGCTAACCTCTCCCTCTACTCAGTTACAATCATCACTGTACCAATTAAACCTTGGCACCCCATGCAGGTCACTTTTATGGGAGACAGTGAGAACTGACCAACTATCCTGAACTTTATCATTTCTTCTATATTTGGGGACATTTGTTGAATCACCATGTCTTTAAAATATAAAAGCAGATATAATCTTCATAAGAGCAACAAAATACCAGTGTGTATTAACACTCTCCTGCTGAGTAAAATACACTTAAATTCATGTATTCCCTTTATTATCATAGCTAGGTTTGGAGTACATACTAAGTCTTCGCCTTTAGAGTACAGCTCTGAACGTGTGAGCTTTCAGTACTGGCTTTCTCTAAATAAATGTCATTTTGAGGTTCAGATAATTGCTTTTCTTAAGCTGAGCTCTTGTACAATGCAGTCACTTGATCCCTTGGAAATTCACTTTCTCCAGGAGCCGCAGGAATTCTCTTCCTTGCCTGTGACAGGACATTAAATTCCATCACCTCTAGGAATCTTTGGCTCCCACTAAGGGCCCATACCAGGAAGCTGGGATTGGTGCATCCAAGCCAGAAATTTCCAAAAGGACCATGCTCTGGGTCACCTTAGGGGCTGATAGAGCTGAAAAAAATATTTCTTCTCAAGTTATGAGTTCAAAATATTTTTTCTAAGTTAACACATTATCTTAGTGTTCTGTTTCTGTGGAAAGACACCGTGACCAAAGAAACTCCACACTTGATCTTAGCCAAAAGGCCGAGAAGCGATCAAAGAAACTCTTATAAAGGAAAAACATCTATTTGGGGCTGACTGACGGTTCTGAGGTTCAGTCCATTGTCTGCTTGGTTGGAAGCATGGCAGCATCCAGGCAGACATGGTGCTGGAGATGGAATCGAGAGTTCTACATCTGGGTCTGTAGACAGAGGAATAGAGAAAGAGAACCTGGGACTGGCTTAGGTCCCAGCACACACTAGAGTGACACACTTCCTCCAGAAAGGCCACACCTCCTAATCCTTCTCAAGCAGTGCCTTTCTCTGATAACCAAGCATTCAAATACGTAATCCTATGAGAATCATTCTTATTGAAACCACCACATTCTACCCCTTGGCCTCCATTAGGTTTCTAGCCATATCACAATGAAAAAAAAAAAGTATTCAGTCTTCCATCCAACTTTTAAAGTCACTATAGTCTCTCACCTCAAGATTCCTTCAAAATCAAAAGTCTCTTCTGAGACACAAGGAAATCTCTCAACTGTAGCCCCCTGTAAAATCAAAATGAAAAAGCAGATGGCACAGACTACATATTACCATTCCGAAGGGAAGAAAGTAGAATGCAAAAATTCTTGACCAAAGCAAGATAGAAAAACAGCTAGGCAAAGTCCCCAGTCTGCATCTCCACGTCTAATGTCATCAAATCTCTAATTCCTGTCAGCTTTGTTGACTATAACCCACCTTCTCTCTTGGGCTGGTTCCATGCCCTGTTAGATGCTCTCTTTGGCCAGTATCCCACATTTAATCCTTCTCAAGTAGTGCCTTTCTCTGATAACCAAGCATTCAAATACATAATCCTGTGAGAATAATTCTTATTGAAACAACCACATTCTACTCCTTGGCCTCCATTAGGTTAGAGCTCTGGCATCTCGAACACCGTGAGGTCTCCTAGTCAATCCAGGCTTCACTTCCACAGTGTCACACAATGACCCCTCGAGGCCTCCATGCAGGGACACCATAGTGTACCCCTGGCCTTAGCCATGGCATACCCCTGGCCTCAGCAGCTTTCCTTTGTCATGGAGGGAGATCCCATAACCCCTTAGTGTATTCTTGATGTTAAAGCCTAAGTCATGTGGTTGAAGCTGTCTAGCTTTTCTTGTTGCTCCTGAAACTTGGTCCCTCAGTGAGGTACTTTTCCACCTGCTTTCTGGTTTAAATCACCACTGCTCAAGCTTTCCTTTATTTCTTTTTCACAGTTGGAAGCTTAGTTGGGTGGAGTCTTATGCTGGGGTCTCCACTTCCCGTTACTCCATTAGGACAAGGCTTTTCTTGAAACTCTGTATCTCTTTGAGCATGGACTTAGCTCCATTACAGTTCCTAGCGCTACTTCTCTCTTCAAGCATTTTTGTAGCTTTCCTTACTCAGCTTGAAATCCTTTTCATTATGGCATTGCATTAAGAGTGGCCGCTAATAACCTAATGACACTAGGCTGTCTTGCAATTTCCTCTGCTAATTAATAATGCCCTAATTCAAAACTTCGATTTAACCTCAGGCAGAAGTTTGGACAAGGGCAGAAAGCAGCCACGTTCTTTGACAAAATATTATATAACAGACCTTAGGCCACCTATTAATATTCTTCTCTCTGAAACCTCTCGAGCTGTGCCATCATAACCTACATTACTCTCAGTCCCATTGTCTTTATGCTCCTAGTAGGATGGCACATTGTGTCCTGCCTAAAGTGTTCAACTGTGTTCCAAGTCATCAGTCTCAAAGTCCACATCCTGCCAGCAAGCAGCATGATCAGGCCTGTCACAGCAATACCTCATTCCCTGGTATCAATTTCTCTCTTAGTCACTGTTCTATTGCTGTGAACAGACACTATGACCAAGGCAGCTCTTATAAAGGACAGCATTTAGTTCAGGCTGGCTTACTTTCATGTAGTGCTTTTCCCTGGTGACCAAGCTTTCAAACATATGATCCTGTGGGGCTATTCTTATTCAAAGCACCACACATGTTATGCCACTACACCTTAATATGTCTTAGGTATGATATTTTACAGCCTTGAACATAGATCTCCCTCCTTTGTCTATTGAGATGTTTGTTCCACAAATGCTTGATAAAACATATTAAAATTTAAAATGTTCTGCTTCCAAATGTTTTTTTCCTCATCACCCCATTACCCTGATACACTTGATTATCATCAACACACGCCTGCCAACCCAACCTTGTTCCTCACAGTATACAGGCAGAAAGGAAACATTTCTTTAGACAGTGACCTTCTGCTGAAGTGTTGTCAGTACCTAAGCCAGAGTCAAAGGCAACCACCCAGCCCACACTCATCTCCCTGTCTGGACTGACTCTCACTCCTTTTTGTCCTCATATGGCCTCTCAGACAGCCAAACTCAGAGAGAGGACACAGTTGTTCAGACCTCACACCTATAGCCAACTCTTTGCTCGCCTTCCTCTTTGCTCATGAAATTGTTGTTTTGTTGTTGTTATTGTTATTGTTGTGTTCTTGTTGTTGTTGTTGTATTGTTGTTTTGGTTTCATTTTGAGTTTTGATTTTGTTTGTTTTGGGTTGGGTTTTGGTGTGGTTTGGTGTTTTTGTTTGGTTGGGTAGTTGTTGTTGCTTTGATTTTGGTTGGGTTTTTTGTGTTGTTTTTTTTTTATTTGTTTGTTTGGGGTTTTTGTACTTCTATAGGTAGCAATGACAAAAAGTATTTCTGAACACTTAATACTCCACTTGGACTGGTGGTGGCAGGACCCCTTGTCCTCTCAAGTCTCAGCACAAGAGAGCTGAAAGACTAAATGTTTGAAAGCCATGTGAATGTGCCAAAATCCTCAAATGTTTACATTCAGAACAGAAGGCTTGGAGGAAATTGAGAAGGAGGGGCCAATCGCTTTGCAGCCTGTATCTCTTTTCTTGTTGGTATGGCAAAATGTCTGATGAAAGCTTTAATGAGATTGGCTCAGTTTAAGAGTGTACCATGGCTACAGAGACAGACAGATAGACCAATGGAATAGAATTGAAGACCCAGAAATGAACCCACACACCTATGGTCACTTGATTTTTGACAAAGGAGCCAAAACCATCCAATGGAAAAAAGATAGCATTTTCAGCAAATGGTGCTGGTTCAACTGGAGGTCAACATGTAGAAGAAGGCAGATCGATCCATGCTTATCACCCTGTACAAAGCTTAAGTCCAAGTGGATCAAGGACCTCCACATCAAACCAGACACACTCAAACTAATAGAAGAAAAACTAGGGAAGCATTTGGAACACATGGGCACTGGAGAAAATTTCCTGAACAAAACACCAATGGCTTATGCTCTAAGATCAAGAATCGACAAATGGGATCTCATAAAACTACAAAGCTTCTGTAAGGCAAAGGACACTGTGGTTAGGACAAAAGGGCAACCAACAGATTGGGAAAAGATCTTTACCAATCCTACAACAGATAGAGGCCTTATATCCAAAATATACAAAGAACTCAAAAAAGTTAGACTGCAGGGGAGACAAATAACCCTATTAAAAAATGGGGTTCAGAGCTAAACAAAGAATTCACAGCTGAGGAATGCGAATGGCTGAGAAACACCTAAAGAAATGTTCAACATCTTTAGTCGTAAGGGAAATGCAAATCAAAACAACCCTGAGATTTCACCTCACACCAGTGAGAATGGCTAAGATCAAAAACTCAGGTGACAGCAAATGCTGGCGAGGATGGAGAAAGAGGAACACTCCTCCATTGTTGGTGGGATTGCAGACTGGTACAACCATTCTGGAAATCAGTCTGAGGTTCCTCAGAAAATTGGACATTGAACTGCCTGAGGATCCAGCTATACCTCTCTTGGGCATATACCCAAAATATGCCCCACATATAAAAAGACACGTGCTCCACTATGTTCATCGCAGCCTTATTTATAATAGCCAGAAGCTGGAAAGAACCCAGATGCCCTTCAACAGAGGAATGGATACAGAAAATGTGGTACATCTACACAATGGAATATTACTCAGCTATCAAAAACAACGACTTTTATGAAATTCATGGGCAAATGGTTGGAACTGGAAAATATCATCCTGAGTGAGCTAACCCAATCACAGAAAGACATACATGGTATGCACTCACTGATAAGTGGCTATTAGCCCAAATGCTTGAATTACCCTAGATGCCTAGAACAAATGAAACTCAAGACGGATGATCAAAATGTGAAGGCTTTACTCCTTCTTTAAAAGGGGAACAAGAATACCCTTGGCAGGGAATAGAGAGGCAAAGATTAAAACAGAGACTGAAGGAACACCCATTCAGAGCCTGCCCCCATGTGGCCCATACATATACAGCCACCCAATTAGACAAGATGGATGAAGCAAAAAGAAGTGCAGACCGACAGGAGCGGATGTAGATCGATCCTGAGAGACACAGCCAGAGAGTGTGGGGGGGGGGGGGGGGGAGGGGGGGGGGGGGGGGGGGGGAAAACCCAAAAGGAGGGGGGGGAGGGAAGGGGATGTTTGCCCGGAAACCGGGAAAGGGAATAACACTCGAAATGTACATAAGAAATACTCAAGTTAATAAAAAAAAAAAAAAAAAAAAAAAAGTGTACCATGGGGGGGAGGGGGCAATGGGGGAGGGTGGGGAGGGAACACCCATAAGGAAGGGGGGGAGGGGATGTTTGCCCGAAACCGGGAAAGGAATAACACTAAAATGTATATAAGAAATACTCAAGTTAATAAAAATAAATAAATAAATAAATAAATAAATAAATAAATTTAAAAAAAAAAGAGTGTACCATGGCGACTGACCCTGGACTCTAACCTCATAGGTAGCAATGAGTGGCCTAGTAGGGGCACCGGTGGAAGGGGAGGCCCTTGGTCCTGCTAGGACTGAACCCCCGTAAGCATGATTGTTGTGGGGAGGGTGGTGGTGGGGGGAGGATGGGAGGGAGCACCCTTGTAGAGGGGAGGGGGGGTTGGGGATGTTGGCCCGGAGGCGGGAAAAGGAATGACAGTCAAAGTGTGGATGGGAAATACTCAAGTTAATAAAAAAGGAAAAGGGGGGGGGGGAAAAAAAGAGCATACCATGGCGGGAACATCACAAGACCCAAAAGTTCACACTGCATCCACAGTCCAGGACCCCAGCCCATGAAACAGGGCTGCCCACATACAAAAGCAGGTCTTTCTTTCTCTCCTCAGTTAAACCTTTCTCACAGAAATACTCAGAGATGTGTTTCCATGGTGATGCTAAATCCAGCCAAGTTGACAATGAAGATGAAGTATCACACATTTATGGAAGAATTCTTTTGTTGTTGTTGTTGTTGTTGCTGCTGCTGCTGCTGCTGCTGCTGCTGCTGCTGGTGATGAGGAGGAGGAGGAGGAGGAGGAGGAGGAGGAGGTGGTGGTGGTGGTGGTGGTGGTGGTGGTGGTAGTTTGATTTCATTTCAGTGTTTTCCAGACAGGGTTTCAGGGTTTTTCTGTGTAACAGCTCTGGCTGTCCTGAAACTCACTCTGAAATCCAGGCTGGCCTTGAACTCACAGAGATCCATCTACCTCTGCCTTCTGAGCACTTGGATTAAAGGTGTGAGCCACAGCTGCCCAGATTTATGGAGAATTCTTATGCAATGCACAGAGGTGTCAACTCCTCTCCTAAGAAGAGCACTGTGTCATTAGTCAGTTTGTATTATAGAAATGGCACTTGGAGGAATGTGTGCGGAGGGAACCAGGAGTGGAGGAGCTATACAAGTTTCGCAAGTATAATCTGGACTAGACATGGTAGATGAACATGACAGAAATGGAGAGCAAGGAGGAGTTCCAACAGGATCTAAGATGGAAGACCGGTGTCGGGGATGGCTGGTATACAGAGAAGGAGAAGGGGGAAAGGAAGGCTAAGGCATTTCTCAGATCTTTGATGAGAGTTACTTGAGGAAGCATGGCCCTTAGGACTACAGTGAAAACACTGAGGAGGTTTAGAAATGAAGCAAATTCCTGGACTTGCTGTTTGTCCTCTTAGGCGATGGAACCTACAGGCTTTTCACAGAGCAGAAAACAGTTTCTAAGACAAGGATTTGGGATCACATGCAGGATTAGGTGTCACGAGGTAGCTGCTGGTATTAAAGGACAGGGATGAGGTGGCCAGGGAACAGAATAAATCTAGTTAAGCCCAGAGGACATAGGAGGATATAAATCCCAAATAACAAGGCCAGAAGTTATGGTGTGGGCAAGAAACAAGAGGATTCTAGTCAGTAGGAAAAGCACTGGGCTTCCTATTTGTCGTTTAACTAGTTTCCTTACATTCTATCTCATTCTTACAAAGAAGGTTTAAAAGACTTTACAGATTACAAGATAATTTGGTAAGACCCAAAATAGGAGAAGAAGCACAAAGGAGAAAGCAAGGCAATTCAAGTTTTGAAACTGTAAGCAAAACGTGCATGCTAAGCATGGGGGCTGGGTTCTCACGTGCAGAGTGTGTGTGCTAAGCATGGGCACGTGTGCAGAATGAGTGTGCTAAGCGTGAGCGTGCTAAGCAGAGGCACCGGGTCTCACATGTATACGCCTCGTCCAAAATGCTCCTCAAAGCACTGTGGCAGCCAAAGCTAAGAGGAAAGCATTTCTGATTACAAGAATCTCAATGAAAGTAGAATGTTCAAATTCCAGGCTGGGGATGTTGTTAAAGCACTTGCTTGCACAGTGTGTGTGAGCCCTGATTTCTATGCCCGGCCCTCCCAGAGCAAAAGAAATGAAATAATCATAGTTCAAGTGTTGTGAGAAAATCAGATTTACTTGTTATTTCAATCTAAATGGAATATTTCCCAAAGGCATGATAGACTGTAGTTGGCAACACCTTGGTGCTGCGCTTTCAAAACCTCAATAAGCTACTTCCAGCTTTCACACTGCTCCTTACAGCATCCTTTGTTGCTGAACCTCTCCAGCCCGCTCAGTGGGAGCAGTTAAAGGGACAAAATGGTTCAGGGGCCAAGTATTCGATCCTATGAGGATCTGGGTTAATCCCGGGCTGGATTTGGAGCTACTTGGAGGACAGCCTCTCAGCAGTCCCCCAGGATTCGTCACAACTGAGCTTCCCATGAGAACCAAACAGCAAAGCTCAAGGTCATAGCACCTGGCCACAACCTGGAATAGAAAAGTCTGGGGACAAATCTAGAATACATAAATATTATACGTGTGTGTGTGTGTGTGTGTGTGTGTGTGTGTGTGTGTGTGTGTCTGCTAAAAAGGAACATTCTCTTCATACAACTTCTCTTCTGAAAACTAAAGGCTGAGTTTCTCCGACAGGAGAAACTTTGTACTCCTGCCTGTGAAGCCAAGCTCCTGCTTCAGCAAGTGAGTCTACAGATTCTGCACAAAATTCATGGCCAATAAAGCCTCCCCATCTAGGCTAGCCATGTTTCACCGGAGCAAAGGATTCTAAGAGCATTACATTCAGGGTGAGTATTTGTCCCGTGCCCTTGGGGCCCTAAATAAAGAGAGAACACAGGGAAAACTGAGCTTAATGGGAGGAGGAAGGAAACTCCAACCAATAAACCATTTATATGCTAAAGTCTTTAAAGATAGTTTAAAGGGAGGTAAACAGTTTGTCACTGAAAACCAGGGAAAGGAAAAGCCTCACCTAATTCAGCCTGATCATGCAGAATTAGCTTCTCCCCTATTACTGCCAACCATACAGTCTCCTCTTGAAGGAGTCCTTGTATGGTGGTCCTGCTCCTTGTGGCTGGCTTACACCAGACAAAACAAAAGGAAGCTTAGCAGGATCTCTTAGACAAGATGCCAACTGCATCCATAATACTGTTTCACAGATAAAACATAATCATCCAAAATGAGTCACCAGCTGGCCCCTAACTACTCCAATGTAGGAAGGGGACAGAAAGCTCATTCCTCCTCTTCTCTGAGTGCTGCAGGACATAGACAAACTGGGCTAACAGGTCACTGGCTGCTGCCCTCTGGATCAAGAAGAAGGAGCACATGTTACAGCATGTTACAACAAGAAAAAGGGGGATGAAGGTGTCTGGTGTCTCCACTCCTCAAACTGCAACTCCGTTGACTAAGCTAAGCTCTGTCGTGCCTAGCAATGGTCTTGCCTTCTGGAGTATTCTCTGCCTGCTTACAGTGTCTGTTCCCAATTTTAGACAGGAAATCCTGGACCACATCAGGAAATGTATTTGATTTAGGGAAGAGCCAACACCAGCGTAATGGAAATGCTTCTATTCACTTCCACGTGTAACTAGGTCCAAGCAGCTTTAGCAGCAGCCGTACTGATCACAGCCAAAGTGCAGGCTGCATCCCATCTCACGTGGCTCTGTAGGCTGCAGCCCTCGCAGTGAGAATAGTCTTCTTCCCTACTGCAGGTCTCAGTCTGCCAGAAACTGATCTCCATAATCAGCAGAACTAACACATTAGCACCAACCGTGTGCTCAAAAGCATTGATCCAAAGCTATTGATCTTTCACGGGAGAAGAGATATTCTTGCGCTTTTCCACTTTTGTGTACAAGAGTGGATATGGATGTTTGTGGTGTGTGTAGGGGAGGTTGGGTATGTGCACATAGTGTGTGTGTGCAAGTGGAAACAAGAAGCTACCATTGTATATCTCCTTCAATCACCGCCCACTTTTGTTGCTTGAGTGTCTCACTGAACTTGAACCCGTAGAGAGGGAGCTTCAGGGATCTCCCTGTCCAGCAATAGACTTACATGGGACATGCCACAGCACATGTTTTTGTTATGTACATTCTGGGATCAGAACTTGGGTCCTCAAGCCTCTTCAACAGGTGAGAACAATGGTCACATTTGTCTTAGCTGCTTAGATCAAGTATCAATGGGGCACCTAGAGAGCTGGCTTAGTTTGGTTTCAAGCAACAGAAATATACTTTCTGCATTTAAATGATGACTTAGGTACAAGAGAACATTTAGAAATCTATTAGATTTCTTTTAAGTTGAAAGCTGGATCATTTTATTATTTATTTATTTATTTATTTAAAATTTAATGAGCACTTGTCCTGATGGCCACACAAATTCAAGGCTGCTTGGGGATAGAAATTTCACAGCAGTGGTGTCATTGGCAAAGCAAAAGGGCCACGTTTCCACCCTGTCTGAAGGGTTGTTGGTCACCTGGACACTTTCACACATGACCTTGTGTCCTTGTATCACAAGACCCAACTGCCTCACATTCACCTCAAGAGCTATATTGTGGAATGGTTAATGGTTGCTTCCTTTACCCAGTATTTTCCGAAGTCCAGTTTCTTCAGCCTGCTTGGTGTTCTGGCAAAGCAAATTCCAGACAGGATAAACTTACTGGGTCACCAGAAGTTTAACAATAGGAACACCTATTCCAGATTCCAAAGCAGTGATGGGAAGAAGTCTTGAATCCAGGGCTACTAGAGGCAGTGTTCTCAGCTGTAAAGTAAGAATGAACTCCTAGGGAGCAGAGAGCTTGGAGATGGCTCATTGGGCCAAGCAAATATAGAGGAGCAGCTTTGGGATCACTGTCAACCAGATGAACACTAGAGAGGTCTGCCAGCTCACTGGTAAACCCAATGTATGAGTGGTGGATACAGGGGATCCCCAAAGCAAGCTAACTAGTGACATTAGCCAAATTGGCAAGTACCGGGCTCAAGTGAGAGAACTCGCCTTAATATATAAGATGGAAAACAATCCAAGTTGTCACCAAGCAACATACATGAATGCATATCACATAGACATACACAAAAAATTAAGTCTATAGTGATATATACTTTAATTTTCTAGACCAAATTAATCTTGATCTATCTAGTGAAAAGGAAGTCAAACACAGTTGTTTTTACTTAGTAGAATCAGAGCTAGATGGCTTACAAAATGGGACATAAATTGTCAAGGGGCCATTTGCCCCTCAGGTTGGTCATGGCAGTGACTTTACCTTTAGCTCTTCTGCTTGAGGCCAGTATTCTAAGAGGGCTGCAGAAGCTAGCCTTCCTGCTGACTTGTCTTGAATCATTTTGTAAATGGTGCTGTGTGTTTCTGATGGTAAGACTTTACTGCACACATTTGACATGAGCATGGTTTCCTCTAGCAACATTACTCCTTGTTTGCCTGCTGGGGTGAAATACATCACCACTTTATGGCATTCCATAAAGACCATGGTATAAGCAAAGGGCACCAGTTTGTCCAGAGGCTCTGTCAGCCAGATTAGCTTGCAGAGCACTGCTCCTGGCTGCCTGTGTTATACAGACTGCCTTTGCTTGAACATCCTCTTGCAGTTGTTATTTCTATTTGACCTCTTAATCTGAATCTTGACCCTCCAGTGCATTGCTCATAAAGCTTCTTAGCCCTCATCAGTCCTCCTTATTCCTTCTCTACCCGAAAACACGATGGGAGTAGAAAGGAGACTTTGTGCCTTAGGATATTTGGTAAACTTAATAAAATCGGATTTCTTTAACTAATATTATGACTATAGATTCATTATTCAGAAACCAGTTCCAAGTATATGTGTGTATGTGTGTGTGTTTCTGTGTCTATATGTGTTTATGTGTGTATGTGCGTGTGTTTGTGTGTGTGCATATGTGTTTGTTAAACTGAACAATCCAAACATAAGAATGTGTCATCCTTACACACTATCAGATATCTTGATTATCTTTACAAGAAAGCTTAATTTTTCCTATTATGATGAGAAATAAGAATTATAAATAATCTCCAAAGAAATAATAGAGGTGTAACTATTTGATCCAAAGTCAAAAAAATGTAGCTTTTCCTAAATACAGATGCAGGCTGGGACAGAAGTGGTGATGTACAAAATGTAAGAAGACTTGGAGAGAGATAGAGGAAGGTGGGCCCGCTCTCCTCACAGTTTTGCCAAGATCTTGTGCTGCTCACCCTTCACAGGCCTCTGCAGATGGGTTCTCTGGGCTCCAAAGTGGATGAAGAAAGAAGAATTCACTGGGTTCCCCTGTAGATTCTATTCTTCAACTAATCAAAGCAACGTGCACTGTCACAGACAACCCTGAGAGGGAGATTTGGAGGGAGCTTAGTTACTGGGAGGAGCACAGAGTGCACACAGAAAACAGTCACTAGGCAGTGGTCTTCAGTAAGAGCCAAGTGAACTGAGCAACAGTCTGCGGAAACAAGAATCAGGGGTGGGATTACCAGGATCAGATAGACCAGTTCAGGAAAATCCATGAAGATTTAAGGATTTCTGGCTTGCCCTTGAGCAGCAATGCTTAGCTAAAGGTCAGGGTTCTGTTATCCAGTCCATGAGTGGAGATCTGAAGACCAATGAACCCTTTGGACTTGTATTTACTAGGACGAGGTTTCATGGCCTTCAGATTTTTCGTGGGTGACTGGAAAGGTGAGCAGTCCCTCCCCTACAAGCAATTGCATAAGCTATTATAAAGTTATAAGAAGGGGACCGGTGAATAAGAACATGTTGAGGAAATGAACTAAACATGTTTAAATAGCAGTAGTGGCCACATATTCATATAGGTGGTGTCAAGTGACTGACCTGGGAAAGCAGAGAGGCTGGAGAGTTAACAACCAACATTCGCCTGGGTACTATGTTCAAGCATCCTGGGCTTTAAGATGACTGAGCTCACTCCTCAGCGCAAGAGATAAGGTTAGTAAGCCTGAAGTCACAAAGAACCCAAATCCAGGGATGGAATCTAGAAAACAAGTTGAGCTAGTGGACAGAGCCAGGGAGCAAATAGGACTGGATTCGGGAACTACTTCCAGGAAAACAGCTGAAATGTAGTGCCTGTAAGATGGCCGTAGTCTGGGTTACAGATGGAGAGGAGAAGGAACCGGGAGTAACTGAAAGGCCCTGCTCTGCAAGATGGGCAGCGTGAAGAACTGTATGTAGAAATAAGAAACTTTGGGAAGCCTCCCCTCCCCCACCCCACCAATGTCGGCAAGCATTTGCCGTGCCCAAGCAGAGTAGCAAAGATGTCTCCAACTGTTCTCTTTCCATCCAGAATCTTCTGTCCTAGACAACTGATTCCATCTAACATCTCAGGGTACTCTGTCAGTTAACTGTATCATTTTTGTTTGTTATTAGCAATCTTTCTCTGAATGACGTTACCACAATGTGATAAGGAGACAGGCAAGGACATAAACATTCCAGAGAGATAAGAGCAGCCCCACCTTCCCAGTGCCCACAGCGCTTCAGCCTCATTAGGCCCCGTGGTGTTTCATTAGAGCCAATGTCACTTAAGTTTTTATGTTCACTTCAGGGCTGTTTGTTTTGACAAAGGATTTTAAGAAAAGGCAGTCAGAACTTTCTGGGTTTTATTTAACTTTATAACCATCTAATTTACTCCCCAATAAAGAGATAACTAAGCATCCCCATTACGTTGCTAAAACACCCCTGACATAATTTTGAAATACAAGTAAGATTCCACAAGGAGGAAAGTAAGTGCCAACGAAATGCTGACCCAACTCTCTAGCTTCAATGCCAAGGTCTAGGGCCTTCACACTTTCTCCTTTATGAACCCACACATGCTCTGTCATGATGAAAGGTGCTTCTTCCGTGGACATGTTGGCACTTTTCTGAGAAAGTGTAACTCTGACCCTGCCACATGCAGGACAAATGAAATGAGTTTCCCGGAGCCAGCAGTCAGGAGTAGCCTCACTTGGTTAACAAGGTGTGGACTGACTCAGTAGTATCAAAGAACAGGGCTGTGTTTTGAAGACTTGTCTTCAGGCTGCACTTAGTGGTGGAGGCCTTGAATCCCTGCACTTGGTAGGCAAGAGGCAGCTGGATCTCTGGTAGTCTGAAGTCAGCTTGGTCTACCTAATGAGTACCAGGACAGCCAAATCTACATAGTAAGACCCTGTCTTCAGAGAGAAAGAGAGAGAGACTGAGAGACAGAAAGAGTTAGAGAGACAGACAGAGTCACAGAAAGAGACAGAGTCACAGAAAGAGAGACAGAATCACAGAAAGAGAGACAGAATCACAGAAAGAGAGACAGGGTGAGACAGAGACGGGGAGACAGAGATAAAGATTTGTCTTCTCTTCTCCTAAAGATGACTCTACTTGATTCAAAAAGAACATTGATTTAACACCTCATAATCCAAGCTGGTGTTAAAAGTGTCCAGCCTAGCACACGTGGTCAATATTGTTCTCTGCTAGAAAGAGTTTCCTCTCTATCTGTGCAGGCAGAGCTGATCTCAGAGCAACTTAAACCATGTCTGTCCCCTGGGTTTCCTCCCATGTGTTTCAGTCTCTTGAATCCTATATTCTCTCCACCACCCAAGCAACAAGAGCAGCCGACCAGCACCTCCGCCCACCCCTGCTGCAGACACACAGGTCATTTTGATTTGCCTCCTCATCTCCCTTCTGACAGCCTGACCATTTGATGCAGGTGATGGTGGCATGGTTTTCTCTTTCTCACAGCATGGTCCGAGTTCTTCGGCAGGGTGTCAGGGAACGTTCCTAGTGTAAAAATGTACCTGGTGTGTTCTGGAGGAAAGGAAGAAGTAAAAGTGTTCTTAGACAAATTCAGAACCACCACCGCCACCACCACCGCCACCTCCTCCACCACCACCTCCACCTCCTCCTCCCCTCCCCCATCTCCACCACCTCCTCCACCTCCACCACCTCCTCATTTCTCCACCTCCTCACTCCTCCTCCACCTCCTCCTCACTCCTCCCCCTCCATCACCACCTCCACCTCCTCCTCCCCCTCCCCCATCTCCACCACCTCCTCCACCTCCACCACCTCCTCCACCTCCTCCTCCACCTCCACCACCTCCTCCACCTCCACCTCCTCCTCCACCCACCTCCACCTCCACCTCCACCTCCACCTCCACCACTACCAATGGAACCAGACCTTAGACTATGCACCTGTATGGTTGTTTTGGTCTAGTTTTCTTAGCAGAAAGAACAGAACTGATCTGGTATGATATTTCATGTCTACAGCTCCAGCATGCCAGAACATTGAGGCTTGTATGTGTCAAGACCTTGTGATGAATTAAGATAAGATAAGATAAGATAAGATAAGATAAGGAGCAGGACATGGAGGCACTGAAAAATGCCTGTAATACAATAACTGAGCACTGAGCTTGAGTGGTTCAATGAAAAAGAAAGTGAGAGAAAAAATGCTCATTTCTGTCTCCGAGGTCTTGCCCTGGTAAGGCCGTGTGCTGTGTGCAGGCTGCACTTGGACCTGAACACTGACTCATTCAGCTCACCTATGACAGCAGCTTCCAAAAGAGCCCTGCAATTACTATACTCTAAAGTCCAGATCCAGTGATTAAACTTCTCAGGGAGTCCCCTAGACTCACAGCTTGGACTCCTTTGGGGAAGGGAGAAGTTTAGCATCATAAGCAAGTGTAGATAGATGATGGATGGATAGACAGATAAGGTGTGTGTGTGTGTGTGTGAGTGAGTGTGTGTGTGTGTGTGTGACTATATTTAGAAGAAGATAACTTTGAGGCAGGGGAGAAGCATGATGGAGCATCTTATTGTTTAGTGTTTCTGTTGCTTTTCCTGACTATGAAGTCACAGCCCCTATACTCTCTTTCCCAATACAGACTCAACAGTCTTATTTATTTATTTATTCATTTATTTATTCATTCATTCATTCATTTATCATGGCTCCCAAGTGTCTCATATTGACCTCTGGAAAGCAGTAAATACTTACCCACCTGAATTGCTAGTTTTTCTCACAAACATATGGCAAGCTTTGTGGGCCTCTTAATTATTGGATTTCCATATCAAATGCATTTTCTATTTAAATCTGTTATTTATAATACTTTTGAGTAAATATAAAGCAGTATAATATACTCTGAAGCTGAAATTTTAGCAGAGAAATGAAGCTCTTCTTCAGTTGTAACTTTCTTAGCCTTGCTGTTTCAATGCAGAGGAGAAGGGCAGAAAAATTAACAAGATTGTCTATTACTCAAAGGGAATAATGAACAGAAGAGAAAAGAAAAGAGAAGAAAATCCTTTAGTTAGGTAGCCACAAAAGAAACATTTCCTCAAGCATATCTTTCTCCCAGAACAGAGAGGAGAACACATGATCATGCTCCGTAACAAGAACACTCTGAAATGATTGCTGAGAAACTTATCTTTGGTTTTAGTTCTAAGAAGCCACTGATATTTCAGTGACAAGGTACATACACTGAGGAAAATGTCCTCCACACATATTCCTGTGGGATCTAAAACAATACCCTCTTGGAACTGAATATCAGATTTGTCATGCAGCACATGAAATGCACAGTCTTCTAGTTTCATTTATGTCGCTATGATAAAATTAACCTGACAAAAAGCAGTATACACAATAGGGTTGTTTGGCTCACAATTTCAGTGCTACAGTCCATCCTTGTGAGGAAAACAAGGTCTGGGGACTTAAAATAGCTCATCACATCATACCCCCCATCAACGCAGAGAGTAGAAATTCACACATGGTTATTTGTGCTGAGTACTTTCTCTACACATATGCAGGGACCCTGCCTAGGGATTGGTGCCCCCTATAGTGGGCTGGATCTCCCTACATCTATTCACAATAAAGACAATCCCCACCAGGCATGACCATAGGTGAGCCTAATCTACATAATCTCTCGACACTGTCTTCCATGTTGTGCCAAGGTAATAATTAAAAATAGACATCACAAACACATTTACTGATAACCTGACAATATAAACATTCTATGGCTTCTCTGAGCGTCAGGTACAGTGAAAATATAAAAAAAAACAACCTCTCAGCACTGAAATCAGGACTAGAAAATAGAAAAGACCACATGATGTCCTAGAATAGTGTCTGGCTGTCTGACATACAGTGGAAGCTCAGTAAATGATGATTTTTTTTCTCTTTCTATCTGGGGAACAATTTTTATCTATTTTATAGAACAAAACTACTAAAAAATTGAAGCAGACATTCAGATCTATCTTAAACTAACAGTTTACTGGGGACATCTTTGAAAATAGTGCTTTGTCTTAGTTATTTTTTTTTTATTGCAGTGATAAAACGCCATGAGCAAGGCAACTTATTTTAAAAAGGGTATATTTGGGTTACAGTTTCCAGGTCATGATGACAGAGTGAAGGCATACCTGAGAGCTCACATCATAATCCACAAGTAAGAGACTAGTCACTGCACAAGTCCTTTGAAACCTCTAAGCCCACCCCCAAGGTGGGCTCCTTGAGCAAGGCCATACCTCCTAATCCTTCCCAAACAGTTCCACTAACTGGGAACTAGGTATTCAAAAATGACTGTAAGGGGAGCCATTCTTATTTAAACCTCCACATTATTTGTATCGGTTTGCATATTTGCAAAATGGGAATTATATAACTTACCTTACCTACTTCATAAGGTGCTGTGACATCTTTGAAAAATGACTGTATTAAGAAAAAATATCAGTAAGATGGGAAAATCCTGACAAACCTTTAAAGACATTTCTTGACCTTTGTCAAGCTCCTAGGCTTCACTGTTCATTATTTCCCTTACGGTTAATACAATCGATGGCAATTGTGCTACTTCCTAAGTGTACTTAAATGTTGCTAACATAGTATAGATTATATAGGGATGTGGTACAGCCTGCACCCTCTCTACCATTATCTCTCTTAACAGTCATATTTATAATCTATAAGGTTTTGGTTCCTCCATTACATAGACCTCCATTAAAAGGTGCTAGAGAAATTGAGTGTCAGAACTGCCCATAGTAAAGAGAAGGCAGTCTACATTTTCAGCATCCAAGCAAGAAATTGTCAGCAGCAAAGGGAACTGTGTAGAAGGTAAGAACACAGTGAGCATTTGCAATCATAGAACAAAGTTGAATCTCCCACCTTTGCCCATTGACAGTTTTGTCAATGACAAAATTGAAAGTTATGACAAAATGCTCTAAGGGCTCAAGCTGAGAAAAGGAAGGCTCCACCAAGGCAGAGCACCGCCTCCATCCATTTCTATGTCCATGGTTGAGCCCTTGTAATGAAAGAGAAACATTATAACTAACACCAACTTAGGTAAAAGACGTTTCATATAACCTGGAAACTTCAGAAATAAAAACCCAGTGAATCTCTGTACCAAGCATGATGAGACCATGGAGAGTTGTGGAGAGACATGACCGAACAAGGCAGGCTAGATTCAATAGTTATACCAAGAAAGATCTTAGCAAGGCTTGTTTGTTCAGTCTTCTCTGCCATAGGTTAGAGATAAAGATTTCTATTTTATTTCTTTTGTTAGATATTTTCTTATTTACATTTCAAATGTTATTCCCTTTCCTGGTTTCCCGGACATAAGCCCCCTATCCGATCCCACTCCCTTTCTTCTGTAAGGGTGTTCCCCTCCCGATCCACCCCTCTTCCCTCCCACCCCTGAAGTTCCCCTACACTGGGGGATCCAGCCTTGGCAGGACCAGGGGCTTCTCCTTCCATTGGTGCCCAACAAGGCCATCCTTTGCTACATATGCAGCTGGAGCCACGGATCAGTCCATGTATAGTCTTTGGGTAGTGGTTTTGTCACTGGGAGCTCTGGTTGGTTGGCATTGTTGTTCTTATAGGGTTGCAAGCCCCTTCAGCTCTTTCAATCCTTTCTCTAATTCCTCCAAAGGGATCTCACTCTCTGTCTAATGGTTTGCTGCTAGCACTTGCCTCTGTATTTGACATGCTCTGGCTGAGCCTCTCAGGAGACAGCTATATCAGGCTCCTGTCAGCATGCACTTCTTAGCTTCATCGATCTTATCTAGTCTTGACCGTTGTATACATGGGATGTATAAACATGTGGGCGAGGCTCTGAATGGTTGTAATATTTTTGTTTGCCCTTTTAAGACAGAGTGAAGCATCCACACTTGGTCATCCTTCTTCTTGAGCTTCATGTGGTCTGTGGATTGTGTCTTGGGTAATTTGAGCTTTGGGGCTAAAATGTCTTACAGTGAGTGCATACCATGTGTCTTTTTCTATGATTGGGGTACCTCACTCAGGATGATATTTTTTAGTTCAATCCATTTGCCTATGAATTTCATGAAGTCATTGTTTTTGATAGCTGAGTAATATTCCATTGTGTAGATGTACCACATTTTCTGTATCCATTCCTCTGTTGAATGGCATCTGGGTTCTTTCCAGCTTCTGGCTATTATAAATAAGGCTGCTGTGAACATAGTGGAGCACGTGTCTTTCTTGTATGTTGGAGTGTCTTTTGGGTATATGCCCAGGAGAGGTATACCTGGGTCCTCAGGCAGTGCAATGTTCAATTTTTTGAGGAACCTCCAGACTGGTTTCCAGAGTGGTTGTACCAGTCTGCAATCCCACCAACAATGGAGGAGTGTTGCTCTTTCTCCACATCCTCGCCAGCATCTGCTGTCACCTGAGTTTTTGATCTTAGCCATTCTCACTGGTGTGAAGTGGAATCTCAGGGTTGTTTTGATTTGCATTTCCCTGATGACTAAGGATGTTGAGCATTTCTTTAGGTGTTTCTCAGCCATTAGATATTCCTCAGATGAGAATTCTTTCTTTAGCTCTGTACCCCATTTTTAATAGGGATATTTGATTCTCTGGAGTCAATCTTCTTAAGTTCTTTGTTTATTTTGGATATTAGCCCTCTATCAGATGTAGGATTGGTAAAGATCTTTTCCCAATTTGTTGGTTGCTGTTTTGTCCTAACAACAGTGTCCTTTGCCTTACAGAAGCTTTGCAGTTTTATGAGATCCCATTTTTCAGTTTTTGATATTAGAGCATAAGGCATTGGTGTTTTGTTCAGGAGATTTTCCCCAGTGCCTATGTGTTCAAGACTCTCCCCCACTTTTTCTTCTATTAGTTTGAGTGTACCTGGCTTGATGTGGAGGTCCTTGATCCACTTGGACTTAAGTTTTGTACAGGGTGAAAAGAATGGACCGATCTACATTCTTCTACATGCTGACCTCCAGTTGAACCAGCACCATTTCTTAAAAATTGTTATCTTTTTTCCATTGGATGGTTTTAGCTTCTTTGTCAAAGATCAAGTGACCATAGGTGTGTGGGTTCATTTCTGGGTCTTCAATTCTATTCCACTGACCTACCTGCCACACTCTGTACCAAAACCATACAGTTTTTATCATGATTGCTCTGTAATACAGCTTGAGGTAAGAGATGGTGATTCACCCAGAAGTTCTTTTATTGTTGAGATCAGTTTTTGCTATCCTGGGTTTTTTGTTATTTCAACAGGATTTGAAAATTGTTCTTTCTAACTCTATGGAGAATTGAGTTGGCACTTTAATGGGGATTGCATTGAATTTGTAGATTGCTTTTGGCAAAAATGACCATTTTTACTATATAAATCCTTCCAATCCATGAACATGGGAGGCCTTTCCATCTTCTGAGATCTTCTTCAATTTCTTTCTTCAAAGACCTTAATTTTTGTCAATACAGATCTTTCACTTGCTTAGTTAGGGTCACATTGAGATATTTTATGTTATTTGGGACTATTATGAAGGGTTTCATTTCCCTAATTTCTTTCTCAGCCTGTTTATCCTTTGAGGAGAGAAAGGCTTCTGTTTGTTTGAGTTAATTTTATACACAGCCACTTTGCTGAAGTTGGTTATAGGATATAAGAGTTCTCTGGTGGAACTTTTGGTGTCTCTTAAGTATATTATCATGGGGCTGGGGATTTAGCTCAGTGGTAGAGCGCTTACCTAGGAAGCTCAAGGCCCTGGGTTCGGTCCCCAGCTCCGAAAAAAAAAAGAACAAAAAAAAAACAAGTATATTATCATATCATCTGCAAATAGTGATATTTGGACTTCTTCCTTTCCAATTTGTATCCCTTTGACCTTCTTTTGTTGTCTGATTCCTTTGACTAGGAATACAAGTACTATGTTGAATAAGTAGGAAGAGAGTGGGTAGCCTTGTCTAGTCCCTGATTTTAGTGGGATTGCTTCAAGTTTCTGTCCATTTAGTTTGATGTTAGCTACTGGTTTGTTATATATTGCTTTTTCTATGTTTAGGTATGGGCCTTGAATTCCTGACCTTTCCAGGACTTTTATCATAAGGGGTGTTGAATTTTGTCAAATGCTTCCTCAGCATCTAAAGAAATAATCATGTGATTTTTTTCTTTGAGATGTTTATATAGTGGATTGCTTTGATGTATTCCCATGTATTGAACCATTCCTGCATCCCTGGGATGAAGCCTACTTGATCATGACAGATGATCATTTTGATGTGTTCTTGGATTCTGTTTTTGAGAATTTTATTAAGTATTTTTACGTCAATATTCATAAGGGAAATTGTTTTGAAGTTCTCTTTCTTTGTTGGGTCATTGTATGGTTTAGGTATAAGTGTAATTGTGGCTTCATAGAAGGAATTGGATAGTGCTCCATCTGTTTTATTTTTTGGAATAGTTTGGACAGTATTGTTATAAGGAGTTGTATGAAGCTCTGATAGAGTCCTGCACTAAACCCATCTGATCCTGGGCTTTTTTTTTTTTTTTTTTTTGGTTGGGAGATTTTAATAACTGCTTCTATTTCAGTAGGAGTTATGGGACTGTTAAGATAATTTTTCTGATTTTAATTTAACTTTGGTACCTGGTATCTGTCTAGAAAATTGTCCATTTCATCCAGATTTTCCAGTTTTGTTGAATATAAAATTTTCTATTAGGATCTGATTCTGTTGTTATGTCTCCCTTTTCATTTCTGATTTTCTTAATCTGGATACTCCCCTGTGCCCTCTGGCTAAGGGTTGATCTATCTTGTTGATTCTCCCAAAGAACCAGCTCCTGGTTTTGTTCATTCTTTGTGTAGTCCTTTTTGTTTCTACTTGGTTGATTTCAGCCCTGAGTTTGATTATTTCCTGCCTTCTACTCCTTCTGGGTGTATTTGCTTCTTTTTGTTCTAGAACTTTTAGGTGTGGTGTCAAGCTGCTGATGTATGCTCTCTCTTGTTTTTGTTTGGAGGCACTCAGAGCTATGAGTTTTCCTCTTACCACTGCTTTTATTATGTCCCATAAATTTGGGTATGCTGTGCCTTCATTTTCATTAAATTCTAAAAAGTCTTTAATTTCTTTTTTTCTTTCTTCCTTGATCAAGTTATCATTGAGTAGAGTGTTGTCCAACTTCCATGTGTATGTGGGCTTTCTGTTGTTATTGTTGTTTGTTATTGAAGACCAGCCTCAGTCCTTGGTGATCTGATAGGATGCATGGGATTATTTCAATCTCCTTGTACCTGTTGAGGCCTGTTTTGTGACCAATTATATGATTAATTTTAGAGAAGGTACAGTGAGGTGCTGAGAAAAAGGTATATATATTCTTTTGTTTTAGGATGAAATGTTCTATAAATATCTGTTAAGTCCGTTTGTTTCATAACTTATGTTAGTTTCTTTATGTCTCTGTTTTACTTCTGTTTCCATGGTCTGTCCATTGATGAGAGTGGGGTGTTGAAATCTACTACTATTATTCTGTGAGATGCAATGTGTGATTTGAGCTTTAGTAAGGTTTCTTTTATGAATGTATGTGCCCTTGCATTTGGAGCATAGATATTTAGGATTGAGAGTTCATATTGGTGGATTTTTCCTTTGATGAATATGAAATTACCTTCCTTATCTTTTTTGATAACTTTTGGTTGAAAGTTAATTTTATTCGATATTAGAATGGCTACTCCAGCTTGTTTTTTCAGACCATTTGCTTGGAAAGTTCTTTTCTAGCCTTTTACTCTGAGGTAGTGTCTGTCTTTGTCACTGAGGTGTTTCCTGTATGCAGCAAAATGGCAGGTCCTCTTTATGTATCCAGTCTGTTAGTCTATGTTTTTTTATTGGGGAATTGAGTCCATTGATGTTAAGAGATATTAAGGAATAGTGATTGTTGTTTCCTGTTATTTTTGTTGTTGGAAGTGGAATTATGTTTGAGTGTCTCTCTTCTTTTGGTTTCGTTGCAAGGAGATTACTTTCTTGCTTTTTCTAGGGTGTAGTTTCCTTCCTTGTGTTGGAGTTTTCCATCTATTATCCTTTGTAGGGCTGGATTTGTGTAAATTTGGTTTTGTCATGGAATATCTTGTTTTCTCCATCTATGTTAATTGAGAGTTTTGCTGGATATAGTAGCCTGGCCTGGCATTTGTATTCTCCTAGGGTCTGTATGACATCTGCCCAGGATCTTCTGATTTTCATAGTCTCTGGTGAGAAGTCTGGTGTAATTCTCATAGGTCTGCCTTTATGTGTTACTTGACCTTTTTCCCTTACTGCTTTTAATATTCTTTCTTTGTCTTGTGCATTTGGTGTTTTGACTATTATGTGACAGGAGGAATTTCTTTTCTGGTCCAATCTATTTGGGGTTCTGTATGCTCCTTGTATGTTTATGGGCATCTCTTTCTTTAGGTTAGGTAAGTTTTATTCTATAATATTGTTAAAGATATTTACTGGCCCTTTAAGTTAGGAGTTTTTACTCTCTTCTATACCTATTATCCTTAGGTTTGATCTTCTCATTGTGTCCTAGATTTCCTGGATGTTTGGGGCTAAGAGCTTTTTGTATTTTATATTATCTTTGATGGTTGTGTCAATGTTTTCTGTGGTATCTTCTGTCCCTGAAATTCTCTCTTCTGTCTCTTGTATTCCATTGGTGATTCATGCATCTATGACTCCTGATCTCTTCCCTAGGTTTTCTATCTCCAGGGTTGTCTCCCTTTGATCTTTCTTTATTGTTTCTATTTTCATTTTTAAATCCTGGATGGCTTTGTTCAACCTTTACCTGTTTGGTTGTGCTTTCCTGTAATCCTTTAAGGGATTTTTGTGTTTCCTCTTTAAGGGCTTCTACTTTTTTACTTGTGTTCTCCTTTATTTCTTTAAGGGAGTTATTCATGTCCTTCTTAAGTCCCCCATCATCATCATTAAATGTGATTTTAAATCCAAATCTTGCTTTTCTGGTGTGTTTAGATATGCAGTATTTGCTGTGGTGGGAGAACTGGGCTCTGATGGTGCCAAGTAGCCTTGATTTCTGTTGCCTAGGTTCCTGCGCTTGCCTCTTGCCATCAGATTGTCTCTAGTGTTAGCTTGTCTTGCTTTCTCTGGCAGTGGCTTGACCCTCCTGTAGACCTGTGTGTCAGCACTCCTGTAGACCTGTTCTCTTTCAGTCATATCCGGGAGCAGAGCGCTGTTTGTGTGACCTCAAGCCTCTAGGCAAGTTTTTTGGTGCAAAAGAGTTGGTCTTACCTCTGCTCTCCCTTAAAGAATTACACATCTCAGGTGTGTAAATGCTCCTGGTGACTGGCTTTCAGCTCTTGGCACAGGCAGAAACCTGAATGGTCCTGCCCTTACTGCTCCTAGGTCTCTGTGCCCAGAGGGCACAGATGGCACTAGGTGGTTTTCTCTTGGGTTAGAGATATCTGCAGAAAGTAGTTGTCTCCTGTGAGTTCTCAGGATTGTCTGCACTTCTGGGAGTTCAGCTCTCTCCCTCACAGGCAGAAGTTCTTGCTGCTGACTGCTCCTATATTACTGTATCCAGAGGTCACCATGCAGGTTCCTCTTGGGTTAGGAATGTTAGCAGAAGTGGGCAGAAGTGGTGGTCTGCCCTGAGGTCTCAGGATTGTCTGCACTTCTGGGAGTTCAGGTCTCTCTGCCATGGAATTTGGGTGCCAAAAGATTTCTTTAGTGTAGGATAACATATGTAGCCTCTTCTATTAGGGTCGCATGAAGTGCAGAAGAAGAACAGAAAACATTGTGGTCTGCCTCAAAAGATGGAAGGAAATGTCAGAGCTGCCTGCCTGCTTCTGATCTTTCCTCAAATTCAGAGGTGCCATAAAAATACACACACACACACACACACACACACACACACACACACACACACACACACACACATCCAATCCTAAATTTATAGTAAAACCTCAATTAAACACAGAGACATTGAAAAGGCCAAGGTCAACTACAAGTTAGAGGTCATTCCGGGCTACATTAGAGAGTTCCATATCAGCTTGTGTAAGATCCCATCTCACAAAAGCCACATAAAAGAAATGGAGAAACAGAAGCAAGCACAAAGTACATCCATCCCTTACCTCTGACCACTCTCAGTTCCCCAGTCTCTTATTAGTTCAAGGGACTCATGTGAGCAGCAGAAACTGATCGTATTATTACAATTAAAATATAACTGATGGGCCTTCTATTTAAACATGACAGTTTAAGAAGTATGTTTCTCTTCACTTCTCCCCAAATCCTATTAAAATGATGGTCACGCTTAAACTGTGGGAAGTGGGAGGTAGATGGCCTGTGACAAATGACCAGAAAAAGTTAAACCTTACACTGATAGGAAAGGTGAATGTGTCACTGACTCCAGAAAATTTTAAGAATGGGAGTCATAAGCTGGGTGTAATGGTATGTACATGCCTATAGTCCAAGCACTCAGAACTGTGAGAGGCAAAGAACTTTTAGTGATTCTGCAAAAGGAAGTGTCATCTTAAAGCCTAGGCTCCTCCTGTGTGTCCTCAGCTTGAGATTGACGAAATCACAAATCCCTTCAAAATCCTGATACTGACAGTCATGGTAGTTCAAGTGCCACTTACTAACAGTCTTTTCTTTTAAATATTTATTTATTTATTTACTTATTTATTTATTTATTTATCTTTTTTTATTTATGGGTTTCTTGATAAAGGGTTTCTCTGTGTAGCCCTGAAACTCGCTCCATAGACCAGGATGGCCTCAAACTCAGAGATCTGCCTGCCTCTGATTACTGAATGCTAGGATAAAGAGCATCACCGATCCCCAGCACCAGCAGTCTTTTCAAAGCCAGCTCAAAGGAGCAGAACACCTCCTTCAACAGTGTGGAGTCATCACCAGAACACAGCATAAAATCTGTCAGGCACTCAGCGTGGAGAGCAAATTCATAAAGCAAATTCTCAGGTCTCTAAATATGCTGTTCAACCTCAAATAAGGTCTGAAATTACACTCCCCATGCTTGATCTTAGTCAAAGAAAACACACACACACACACACACACACACACACACACACACACACGGGGTGCCATGTAGCCCAAACTGGCCTTGAACTTGCTCTGTAGTGATGATGACCTTAAATTTCTGATTCTACTTCTTCAACCTACAGGGGACTGCAACCTTGCTTTATGTGGTGCTAGCAATCAAAGCCAAGACTTCATATTCAGTTGCTATGAAGAGACACCATGACCAAGGCAACTGATTAAAGGAAGCATTTAACTGGGGACTTGCTTACAGTTTCAGAGGGTAAGCCAATGATCATCATGGTAGGGAGGGTAGTGGCACACAGACAGACATGATACTAGAACAGTAGCTTAGAGTTCATATCTGGTAAACAGGTTGCAGGCAGAGAGATTGGTCTTGGTATAGGCTTTTGAAATTCAAGTGCATTCCTATTACCCACTTCCTCCAACAAAGCCATACCTACTTCAACAAAGTCATGACTCTGTGCCTTCCCAGACAGTCCACTAACTGGGGACGAAGTATTCAAATATATGAACCAATTGGGCCACTTTCATTAAAACCACCACAGGGTCAAAGCTAGCCTAGTTTCCAAGTTCTAAGGATTAGAGGTAAGTACCACCACACCAGCAATTTTTGCTTCTGTGTCTAAAGACATATGTCAGCCCAGACACCAGTTCAAGCATGAAGGTCCCTAAGACCACTCTCACTCAAACACCTCATTATAAAAACAGCAATATTCACCATTATCCTTGAGTTCCATGGTCTCTAACCTACCACAGAACTCTGGAAAGCTCTTACGACCACTATTGTGCTAACACCAGGACCCTAATTAGAGTTGACTGAATCTGTGTGCAAAGCTCTGATCTCCAGGGACTCAAAACCCTAGTCACCCAGCATCAATGCAGCAACTCAGTGGACTTCTGTGAGGGGAATGATGGCCCAATTTTCAGTGTCCAGAGTTTTAGAGGTCTCATCATGCTAGAATGACTCCATCAGGGCATTGCACCATCCACCAACAATGCCTGTCTTTCTGATTAGACGGATCCCCATTTGGTGTCATCTCATTAGCATGAACTATCAGGTCAAGTATGGAGAGAACAGACCACCTGCAACAGCAAAGACATTTCCTCCGAGGCAGAAACAGAGACAATGACCAGATCCCTTTTTAAGGGAATTCTGATTCTCACTCCAATGAGTCTAGAGCATGGTTAAAAGATACAGGTCATTGGAAGCACATATGGTACTCAGTTACACAGGCCATTGGCTTTACACTAGGGCCTTGATGAATGACAGACGTGTATTCAGATGAAGTGGAGGGCTCCACTGCTTACGCAGGGTCTGGGGAAAGAAAGACAAATTGCTTAAGCAAATTATAAACTAGACTTTTAAAAAACTGTGTCACAGCTAATCCTTCAGTACTGATCTAGCAGTTAGTGGAAAGTATGAGTGTGGCAAATGAGGTAAGTATTATCTCCTTCGAACCAATGGTTTTCGGCGATACAACTAAGCACCAATTTAAAAAAAACCTTCTAAAATATCTAAGGACATCATCTTCTATTCCTGAGGAGGGGGAGAGAGGACTCAAAAAGCATGAAGTATAAAAAAATCTAATTGCACACCCTGTATGGAAGCTGAAAAAAGATACCAATGTGTGCTCTGTGAAGTTGTGGAAAGTGCAATTTCACAGCTCAACCTCTGCCCAGGCGGAGGTCAGGCTCCCCCAAGGGCCATCTAAAATATCGTGTGCCATATAGCCCTTTCCCATCTGATGATTCCACAGAAGGACAGTGGAAGGTCTTAACATGACAGATCCTCAACTTAGACATAGAATTGTTTTGTAAGAAACTGAAGAGCTCTGAGAAATGCTCCTCTAAAGATTTTTAAAGGCATACTTGTGTGTGTGTGCATGTATGCACATGTGTTCATGACTCTGTGTGTGTGTGTGTGTGTGTGTGTGTGTGTGTGTGTGTGTTCGGAGTGTATGTGCATGGGTGGGTATACATGTATGTGTGAGTATGTGTGTACACATGTGTTTGTCAGGATGTGTGTCTGTATGTATATGTGTGTGTGTGTGTATGTGTGTGTGTGTGTGTGTGTGTGTGTGTGTGTGTGTGTGTGTTTGGAAAGAAAAATTATGATGCCTTGTCCTGCTTCCTAATATCTGCTTCCTTTTCCTTTCTCTGATTTTTCTGAAATGTCAGCTCAACTAAATCAATATGATCTACTTAGAACTCTAAGAGAAGACTGAGGAAGGACTTTCATAGGACAACAAAACCTAGACTCCTTCTCTCAGAGAGTTTACAATGTTGTTTTAAAGTTGGTAACATAATGAATATCCTAGGAATCCAAGGTGAATGGAAACTGAGACTCAACTGAATCTAGAGAAAGGATGTGAAATTTAAGTTGAGTTAAAGAAAAAAAAATCTATAGAAACTTTAGCCCATAGAGATTGGGAGAGGGAGAGACTTCTTATAGACAAGAGGGAAGACTCACATGTAAGAGAAAATGTTCACCAAGGGAGTTTGTAGGATGAAGGAAGTCTGGGTGAGGAGTATTAATCTATTTCATGTTATAATGATAAAATGCTTGAGAGAAGCCATTTTAAAAAATGGAGCTTGATCTCACGGTTTTGGAGGTTGAGGGTTGTCTTGCTGGCAGAGTCTCATAGCAGTGTAGAGAGTAGTATAGCAATGACAAGAGACAGAGACTCAATACCAGCCACAGATCTATGTGATCGCTCTCTCTCTAAGTCTTTGAGAATTAAATTAAAGAAGCCCCTCCTATGATCCAAAACTAAGCACTTTGCTTATCTTTACTTTCCTATCTTTGAAAACTATAGGCAGACTAAGTGTTCACCCTCTTTCTACCTCACAAAGAGGTTTGAAGTTCCATATATGATGACTTGGAGACAACAAAAACCACAGCAAGTACAAAGCAAGGTCTATGCGTCTGAGAACATTTCCACAGCAGGTATGAACCATGGCCGGTGCCCCTGCATAGATGTCACAGATTTTAAAACTGTTCAGATAGACAAAGAGAATCTGATAAGAGTTGTGTTGTTGTAAAATTATTTTAAAAATTAAAAGGCTGTCTTTTACCCCCACTAGATCCATCACTGCAGTGCCCCAAGATACCTGGTCGATCTCTTGCCAGAAACACACATCCCAATTCCGTGGCAGCTTAGTGACTCTCGCTGCCACACACTCTCTTAAACGTAAATCACTACATGAAAGAACACACAACACAATAACCTCTAATCCAATGATAAGATATAATTGCCCACCTAAACATACAAAGCCCTGTGCACATCCATCCCTTAAGAATATTCATAACAACCTATAAATACACAGAGTGGAATATTAACGTCAGCCTCCATGTTCTCTCCGCAGCTTCTCTTCCAGTCTCTTACTCTTCCCTCAAACCTTTCTCCTGCCCATCCTTCTTGTCCAATGATAGCCCTCATTCTATCCTGTACCCACCCTCACCTGTATGACATCCTACAGAGTTGTCTGGTTTCTAATGACAACCTCAAATGTTTAAATGATAGAAAAACAGAGGGTAAATATTTGAGTAGGTATCTGAATAGGACAGTGGCCTCTATTCTAGGATGAACAAAGTATTATTTCTTTCTCTTTTTTTAAAGATTTATTTATTATATGTGAGTACACTGTCGCTGTCTTCAGACACACCAGAAGAAGGCATCAGATCTCATTACAGATAGTTGTAAGCCACCATGTGGTTGCTGGAATTTTAACTCAGGACCTCTGGAAGAGCAGTCAGTGCTCTTAACCACTGAGCCATCTCTCCAGTCCCCCAAAGTATTATTTCTTAGAGAAACTATATTACTTAATTATGTGGTGGCTCAGAAGGTACTTTTCTGACCCCATATTTCTTTCCACGATCCATATCACTGGGTGAAATTCAAACATATAAGCAGATATGCTAGGACACACCATCAGAAGCAAAACAGCCTGAAGAGAGAATTCAACTCTAACAAATGGAATTCTTCAAATTCCAGTCACACTGAGTACAGGTTGATAATTTAAACTAACATTATTTTAATGTCACAAATCTGAGAGGGCTGGAAAATTGACTAGGTAGACAGAATTGGTATTTACTGCAGAATGTAAGATTACATGATGGTTACAAGCTAAGACGATGTATTTAAACAAGAATAAGCCCAGTGTTCCAGTGTAAGGTGTGGAACATGTAGCCTGGTATCATAAGAAGAAAGAACTAGAAATCACAAATGTCCTTCCCCCACATAGAACAGTAGTAGATTTGGGCTGTGCTTAAAGAAATCACTGTCCACAGGTTGAGAAGGTAAAGTTAGGTCTGTTCTGCCCATCCTGTGGTGTTGCCACACACCCTAGATAAGAATATAAGCTTCCAAGGTGGGGACAAGGACAATCTACAGAGCTTAGCCTGAAAAACAGCAATGTAAGTATATAATGGGTAACGTCACGATGTGGAGGTCTTACCAAGCAGAGGGATTGTGCTGCATGTAATTTTAAAAATCCACGCTAGTTCCTGCTAGGCTCTGGGACTAGCAGTCGGCCGCTCGCTAGTCAGCCCCCATGATAGCTTGGCCAATCTGCTCTGGTGTCTGCTTGTTTCTCCTGAGAATGACTGCTCACATGCCTCAGACTGACTGTCCAGGTGGCTGGCCACATCGACTGCCCACCAATGACTGTGCCACAGTTTTGCCCTCTCTCTTGCCCATCTAAATCATCACAAATTGAAAACACCAGACAGTCTTAATATTTAATACCAGCCAGATTTGTATAGGTAAATCTCCAACCCCAACATGCCCATACAAAGAACATACAATTCAGTTTATATTTATAAGCTGCATGCCTACATTGGGCAGATGAACTACTATACTATTCTATTCCTCAGCTATGAGATTCCTTGCAACTTGCAGCTCCTCCAAGCCATGTGGTTTTGCTCCACCTTCTATCTCTTCTTCCTCCATCTTCCTCTCTCTTCATCCATCCATCTCATCATTTCTCCTTTGTCCTTCCTCTCTCCTCCCCTAAAACTTCCAGCCCCAACCTTTTTCTTCCACTGCCCAATCACAGGCTTTATTTGACCAGTTAAAATAGGGAGCGGATTTATATGAAATCACCTATGTGATCTGCTCCTATCCTGGGACAGGTTTAGTATCAAAATACAAACACACCAAGGCAATCCACAACAGGATTAGATTGATTTTATAACTTTGTAACTTCCAAATGTTCCAAATCCCAGAACATGCAATGTGACAAAGAACCTTTATGATATTTCAAAGTATATGAGGCAACCTATGATGTTTTGAACACCAAGAGAAACTTTCAGGACTCAGAAGCTTGTAAAATAATGTTTGAAATCCAATATGATGTTCTAGGAAATCTGGGTCTTAAATCAATAGAACATAGTCAAAACAAATGAGTAGAAATGTGGAGATAACTTCCACCTCCATATAGGAAAAAATATTCCAAAAGAAAAAACAGAGGTTAGGCATAGAACAAATGCTGGTCCATGCTCGGCCTAGCAATATTAAACAGACATTTCTGCAATATTTATTGTGGATTTAATGTGTAACAACTACTATTCAACCATCAAGTCACCTCGAACATGAAGTAGAAGATGAACAAGGGAGCTGTATAATACCCAGGGTCAGAGGGGAAATGTTTAATAGAGATAATAAAAGTTTAAACTCAGAGTCTAGAGAGGAGATGGTACAAAGGGTGACACTTGTACTTTTCTCAGGATTGATTGCAGTAGAAATAATGAGATTCACTTGGAATAATTTTTTACAAGTACTGGAAGCATTGACAAAATGCAAGAAGGATATTGTAGTGGCCTGAGTCAGAAAAGAAGTAAAAACAACAACAACAATAATAGTGGGTGGATTTAACAGCCATTGTTTAATAATGTCAGAATAAACAAGTCTTAAATTTCTGAATACATAAGACTGTTGTTGGTGATAGTTGGATTTCCTTGACAGAGAAAATGCAATTTTGTTAATGATTAATTTGGTCCTAGACAAGAATTTAAGGAATGTGAAGAATAATCACATGGAGAAATCAAGAAGGCAACTGGATCTGACTTAGAGTTTCAGAGGTTTAGTCCATTATCATGATGGAAGGAAGCATGTAGTCTGTAGGTAGACAGACATGATGCTGGAAAAGGAGCTGAGAGTTTTACATCCAGATCATCAAGCAGTAGGAAGAGACTGAGATACACTTCCTCCAATAACACCATGCCTACTCCAACAAGGCCACACCTAATAATAATGCCACTCCTTTTGTGCCTATGGGTACCATTTTTATTCAAAACACTACAACGACCAAAAATTAATTTACATCATGACCTGACCGAATTTTAAGAATTCTGAAAATAAAGAAAAGATCATTTCAAAAGACAAATATTAAAGAATTGCAAAAAGTAGCAAAAGTTTTTTCAACAACAGCAACATTGTTCACTACAAGGCAAGCTCTGAGGAAATTACGCTGAATTTGTAATTTTATACCCAGCCAAACTATGAATTGAGAATAAAGGTAGATGTCCTAGTAAGATGGAGGACTAGATGCTGCCTATGAGTGACAAAGTGAAGAATCAAAATATCAAAGGAAAAAATTGACTTCATTACCAAAAAAAAGGGAGAGAAAGCCTCAGATAACCAGCAAATGGATGGTAGAACAGCTGAAAATTGCAGAGAAACAGAAAAGCAAAAAGCAACAAAAAAAGAAAGGTAAGCCTAGCACAACTCCACCATGGTGCCTGGAGGCAGAAGCTTCATCTATAAGAAAACCTTTATGACAAGAAGTTGGCATTGCTACCCACAAGACAAGCCCATAATGGAACTGACTGTAGTGTTACTGAGTCTCCGGACTGTTCCAGCCAGCAATGGATCAGTAGTAGAGAGATATTCCCTCAGCCCTGAGGGTAACTGCCAGGCACCATCTTGAGAGAGAGCCTGCTGTTTAACACTTGAGCTACCCTAGGGGCCTGAAAACTAGGAACACTGTAGTAAGAGAGTCAGAATTCAAACTGCCAAAACCCCAGGGTGAAAATCTGCCTTGGGAAATTAAAAACAAAAAAATCAGAAGCTAACAAGTCAGAGTAAAGGGAGCAAGAGATGTGACCCAGACAACAGTGTCCAGAGGAAATTAAGCCTACCTCTGGTGCATGGGAACAGTAGTCATCAGCTGGGAATAGTGCAACAATTCAATAGCCTTGAGCCTGAAATCAACAGGTGTACCAGCCTCCTGGACCCAACTGCCAGACAGGAAACTCACTGCTGTGGAGTCTATAAACTTGGAACTTCTACAGCTCCGTTTCTCCATTGATGTTCAGATCTCAGTACTGTGGCTGCTTTCCAAACCCCAGCTAGAACATTGGTCACGTTAGAGGCTACAACCAGGGAAGGTGGGAGAGCCTGCATACTCTACAGAGAGGAAAAGAAGTGTGGCCAGTGGTGGTTCCCATTGTAAGAGAAAGGAGTGGGGGGAAGAATCTGCTAAAGATAACATCAGACACTTGTCCAGTTCGGTACAGGTTAACCAGGAGGAGCTGTAAACATTACATAAAAAAGATTTAAAAATTCTCCAGGTCCTGTGAGAGAACTTGCTTACCAATGTTGTCTTTTGATCTCCACATACAGGCCATGGCATGTAGGCCTACAGACAGAGAGATGGGGCTGAAAAATAAATTCTTAAAAATGTTTAAAACCATCATTGATAAATGAGCTAAGGAATTGACTAGATAGGTATTGAAGGAAAAATATGTGATAATAAATATTTGGAAAAGTTATTCAACCTCCTAGCCATAAGAGAACAGCAAATTAAATCTATCTTGAAATTCCATCAGCCTGTCAGTATTGTTAGCACCAAGAGAAGACAGCAAATGCCGGTGGTAACATGGGGAAGAAAACTCCTCATACAGCACTAGTGGGATGGAAAGCCAGCAGGTCAATATGGAGATTACTCAGTAACTAGACATAAATTTTCATGGTATAGTTACACCACTCCCAAGTATTCACCCTCAAGGGTTCTCTGTCAGCACACAAAAAAGATGTTCACATGTCCATTGTAGTGCTCACCATAACAGCTGAGATACAAAACCAAGCAACACACAGTCTGCATGTGGGTGTGTAAGGAGAATGTGGAACGCATACACAGTGGACTTTACTCATCTGTAAAGAAAGTCAAATGACAACCTTTACAGTGGATGAGACTAGAGGTCATTCTGCTAAACGAAGTAAGCTGGACTGCGAAAAACAAATACCATGTTTTTCCTCCTAGACAACGTGTGGCTGAAAATCATGTATGCTTATATATTTTATGACATCTATGACAGGAAAGTAGAAAGGATGCTACAAGAAAGAAGAAAGGTATCTAAAGGGGAGAGCATGGAATATATGCACCAGAAAAGCAGACAGGGGTAGTTAGTACTGAGGAGGAGGGGGAGGGGAGGAAGAGGGGAAGGGCAGAGGAGCCAAAAAGAACAGGGAGCAAGACATGTGCACGGAACTGTCACAGTGAGACCCATTCCTCGTACACTAACAAAAAAGGCGACGTAAACATAAAAGAAGTGCCAGCTTCTTACATGCAGAACATTTTTAAATATATTCCCCATGTTTGCTTTCTCAGGAAACTTCTTGAAGATAAACTTCTAGAAGAAAACAAGAGTTACCGGAGAAGAAAGGGTAAGTGTAGGTGGTACTTAACAGGAGACTCAAGGCAAAAGAGCTAAAAAGGACTCAGGGTGCAAGGAAAAAGTGAGTCTCTGAGCAGCAACTGCCACCATTTCAGTGCAGAGCACTATAGGGCCACCATTCCAGGTTAAAGCAGGACAGCAAAGGCCCTGAGACAGAGGGTTCCAGAAACAAAAATGATAGACCATATGGCAGGTTCATAGTGAAGAGGAATGGATTGTGAGACATTTTACAGAGTTATAAAGGAAGTAGAAAATTTTAGCAAGAGACTGGAAGAAAGCTAAATAAAATGTGTTAAGAGGCAAAAGGCACTTCTGGAAAACCAAAAGGAGCATGATAGGGAAAACATAATGTAGTTCTGGGCTCTGCGTTGAACTAATGTCAACATAGTTACTAACTACAAAAAGAATGAATATGCATCTCATCAAGGGCATGACAGAGACACAAGGGGTGAAACACGTGTGAGCTGATCGCATGTCATCTCACAAATCTATTTCTGTAACGCACCACTCCCAAACCGTGCATCGAAACACAGCAGTCTTACCTCCGCACAGCTTAGCTATTTACACTGGCCTCAGATGGGCAGGCCTGCAGTTATGGCTGCTACCTACCTGGGGGACTCCGAAAAGAGAAACTGTATGGAATGGTTTCACATTCATATTGAGGACTGGCTGGCTGGCAGCTGGCAGGCCTAATGGCCTCAGCGAGGGCATTGAGCTTCTGTGTCTCATGTGGGCTACCACACTATCAGGGAGAAGCCTGAGCTTATCTCCGAGAAAGCCTCAGGACAAGGGCAAGGGCGAGGGTGAAGGTTCTCTCCACCTAGTTTTAGAAATATCATTGTGGAAGAGAAACAAATCCTATCTCTTGATCAGGGCTGTTACAAGCATGGGTGGGAGATTTGCTGCAGGCTTACATCACACGCTCTACTATAATGGCAGATAAGACTGTGTACTCCATAACGGGAAAGCAGTGGGAAACATAAAATGAAAAATCAGTAAACAATCACTTGGCAAGTAATGCAAATGACAATGGAGTCTAAAGTACTGACTCTGAAGAAAGGGTGGAGTAGAGAAAGGCAGAGGAGGGCTGCTGTTCTGTAAGTCACAGCAGTCGTACATTTAAAACTGGGCATGTGGTTACTGTAGAAAGCAGAGGTGGACATTACGTTAGCTGAATTAATCATTCCGAGTGTAACCTGTATTCTAAACAATTGAAAACAGGGTCTTGAACAGACAAATATACCAATATTCATCTATCTCCATGTTAGTCAATATAGCCAAAGGCAGAAACCCAAGTATTCCAACCCAAACAAAGTGAGATATTTACGTACTAGAGAATAGAAGGTAAATCCCGACTGGTTCTACAGCACGGACGACCCTTGAAGACAATCTGCTGAGATAACGAGACCCAGAAGACCACTACTTCGTGAGTACTCTTCCTTCAAACCAGAGTGGATAGTCAAGTTCATCAGAACGAGAAAAAGATGCTGGGGCTGGGAGAAAGAAGGAGTTATTAAAATTTAATAAATATTAGTTTGGGCTTTGGAAAACATTTTAAAAATTGAAAATAGAAGCTGCTGATGGTTACATGATAATACAGAGGCACACATAATGGCACTGCGTCAGGTGCCAAAAAGGTGAAATGAGTTTCTTGTGTCTTTACTACAACAGAAATGCAAATGTGATCCCGCTTCCTTCTCCAGAATAGATTTGTCCATGGAAGGATGGGCATCTCTGTCTTAGTTAGAGTTTCTATTGCTGCAGTGAAACATAACGAACAAAAAGCAAGTTGGGAAGAAAGTGGTTTACGTGGCTTACACTTCCATATTGGTGTTCACCATTGGAGGAGGTCAGGACAGGAACACAAACAGCAGAACTCTGGAGGCAGGAGCTGATTCTGAAGTCGTGGAGGGTGCTGCTTACTAGCTTGCTCCTCTTGCCTTGCTCAGTCTGCTGTCTTATAGAACTTAGGACCAGCAGCCCAGGGATGGCACCACCCACAGTGGGCTGGGCCTTCCCAATCACTAAATAAGAAAATGCCCCACCAGCTTGCCCACAGCCTGACCTTATGGAGGTGTTTTCTTAGTTGAGCTCCCTTTCTCTCAAATAACTTTAGCTGGTGTCTGTTGGCATAAAACTAGCCAGAACAGACTCTTCCAGGAAGATATAATTCTCTCTTGTTTGTTTGTTTTACTCTCCTTGTTTGTTTGTTTGTTTGTTTTACTTTTCTTTCTATGCAGAGAAGACTTGAGCACATTCAAAAGCTGAGCCAACTACTGGTATAGACCTGAAGTTCCTCAGGGCTGAGAGGAAGACTACCGGGGTGAGTATCTGCCAAAGATCTAAGAGGGAGTAAACCAAGCCTTCTCCCACAGACCTGATAAAAGACATGACAGGATTAGCCCCTCCCATCATGGGGTTGCCAGAGATGACAGCAGCGCCTCCCTCCATCCCTGAAGAATCTGTGTACAGTCATACATGTCTCAAAAAACCCTACAAGGAAATACATCAACTGACAGGAGCCTTTACCAAGCTCCTTTCTATTTATCACTCTCTCTGACTGGTGAACGAGTCAGGGGAAGGAATATGTTTTATACAGAATATCAGAATCAAAATTCCTGCATATTGTCAATGGCGTTTCTCTAAGAGGCGAGCTATAAATACTTTCCTGGTTTCAAGGGCAAAATTTGTTGACATCACAGAAGAGTTGGTCTCTCAGACAATGTGACTTGTGGTTGGTATTCGGGGTCCTCTGAGTCTACTAGGAATGAATGACAGGAGAGCCCACCTCGGGGTTCAGATGGTAGAGAGGAACAGCCCAAAGCAACCACAAGAGGGAAGATTATCCTTGTCTTGCTTGGGGTTTCTGCTGTGAAGAGACATCATGACCCTGGCAACTATGATGAGGGGAAAAAATTAACTGGGGCTGGCTTGCAGTTCAGAGGTTTAGTCCATCATCAGCACAACAGAAAGCATGTCAGCATACAAGCAGAAAGGGTCTTGGAGAAGGTGGTGAAAATCAGATCAGCAGGCAGCAGAAATGAATACTACTCTGGGTGAGGCTTGAGTATCTAAGACTTCAAAGCCCACACCCTAGTGACACCTACTCCAACAAGGCCATACCTCCTAATAGTGCACTCCCTGTGGACTTATGGGGGCCATTTTCTTTCAAACCACCACATTCCAATACCAGTCCACACAGGCTTGTAACCAAAAACTAATGCATTTAGTCCAACTTGAAAGTCCCCCCATAGTCTACAAGTCTGAATCTTGTTTAAAAGTCCAAAGTTCGAAGTCTCTTCTGAGACTCACTCACTACCTTAACTGTAACCCCTGTAAAATCAAAGTCAGAAGCAGATCACATACGTCCAATATGCAATGGTGCAGAATATACATCACCATTCCACAAGGGAGCATAGTTAGGAAATACTGGACCAAAGCAAGACCGAAAACCAGTTTGACGAACTGCAAAAGCTGCATCTCTGTCTGATGTCTAAGCACTCAAATCTCCGACTCCTTTCAGCTTTATCGACCACAACCCACTTCTCTCTCTTGGGCTGGTTCCACTTCCTGTTAGCAGGAAACTCACAACTCTTTCATCTCCAACATCCGGGTCTACAAGGCAATCCAGGCTTCACCCTCACAACTTCGCACAGTGGCCTCTCTAAGCTTCCATGCAGTGACACCACGGACACAACTGGCCACGGTGGCTTTTCTTGGTCTTGAGATTCCACAACCACTGTCCTCTATCTTTACCTCAAAAGCCAGAGCTATGTGGCTGAAGCCGCCAAGTTCTCCAGTGCTGGGGCTGGAACATGATTCCTGGTTCAGTTACATCTTCATCGGCTGTTTGGTTTTGATGGTTTTCTTCACTGGCTAAGCCTAGCTGTTCTGAAACTTGATCTGTAGACTAGGCTGGCCTTTACCTCCGAGATCCACCTGCCTCTGCTTCTGGAGTGCTGGGATTAAAGGTTCTGAGCTTTTCCTTAACTTCTTTTCACAGGTTGGAATATGAGCTGGCTGGCAACTTGCCCTGGGGTCACCACGCCCTTATCCATTTAGCATCAGGTTTTTCTTTAGTCTGTTTATCTCCTGGACCACAGCATTTAGCTCCATTCCACTTCCTCTTTTATCTTTGAACCATATATTTTGTTTTTTTAACTGCTCAGCTTGCTCCTTCTCATTATAGATTTATATAAATGTGGCCACTAACAAACACACAACACAGTCAATACTAGGCTGTACTGGCATTTTCTCTACCAATGCAACTAATTCAAAACTCCTTAAAATTCACGGACAAGGGCAAAAAGCAGTATATTCTTTACCAAAATATAGCAAGAACAATCTCTAGGCCACATGTTAATCTTCTTCTCTGAAACCTTTGAGCCAGGTTTCCACAGTTCAAGTAACCCTCAGCACCACCGTGTTCCATGCTCCTACGAGGATGGTTGATTAAGCCCTGCTTAAAATGTCCAATTCCCTTTCTAGTCCGAAGTTCCAAATTGTTCCATATTCCTCCCCACAAGAGTGTGGTCAGGCCTATTGCAGCAATACTCCACTCCTAGTACCAAAGTCACCACACTGCCCAACAAGAAAGGTCAGGCGTTATATCCTGTCCAGTGTTCGCCTAATAGGTTCATGCCTCCCACCCATGCAGCATGGTGTACAGTCTCCAAGAAGGGTGCCTCCAAAGGGAGAAGAAGCCCCCATATCAGAGAGGAAAAGAGTGACCTGGAGATGGACTCTGAGGCAGAATTAGCACCCTGCCAGCCAGGTTGAAATATTGGGATAATCTGAAATTAGCTCATTAAAATTTGACGGGCTATATAAAAGTGTAGCATTAGTAATTTGGAAAAAAGTGAAAAGAATGTACTGGTACCCATATAACCACCTGAGGCAAAGGAACAGCTCAGGGGTGGCCCCCTTCTCTGGTCTGAGCTTTGTATTCTTTTGGAATAACAACTCAGCACATTTTATACAGGAAGGTTGGCAACATTTCTTCAAGCTGTGACCATTCCTCAAAGACATGAACTTTATCAATTTGTAAGTAAAGAACGGTAATAAAACACGTCTACTATTCTAATTTTCCAAGCCCTTACATTGACAGCTACATTCATCTATCTCCCTACAGAAGATGCAGTAGGAGATGCTCTGAAATAGGAGCAGCAACTACTTAGACTCCATTCCTCCAGCCTTTCTCTATGGACACCAACCCAAGCCACAAAAGACTCTCTGTCCCCCAGACTCCCTTGCCCTGAAATTCCAGGGGCAGTCTTAGCCTCTGATCCATCTGAGGTCTGATCTTAGATCATTTTGGCAGGTCTCAGGTTTTGGAATCTGTGTGTTTCCATGACAACTGTGCACCGTTATAGAATCTGTCTCTTCAGGCAGCATTTTATAGATTCTTTCTGGAGGAACTAGAAGCAGGGGAAGAGGGGGTGGGGATAGTGAAAGGGAGAAAAGGATAGGTGAGAAAATAAGAATCAAGAGGAAGGGGCTTTGGTGGGAAAGGAAACGTATATAGATAGGAAACTAGAGAAACCCACAGCCTAAGGATGTGAGCAATGTTACACTGCTCAGGCTCTGAAAGACATTGAAATCTTACTAGTGGGGTTTATATTTTTCTCTGTCTTTTTCTCTCTCTCTTCCTCCCTCTGTTCCTCTCTCCTTTCTTCCCTTTCATCTCCCTCCTCCCCTCTTCTCCCTCCTTCCCTCTCTTCCCCCTCCTTCCCTATCTCCCTTTGTCCTTTCCTTTCTCCCTCTTTTTCCCTCTCTCCCCACTACTTCCCTCTCCTCCCCTGATGCTGAAACTCCCAGCACCAACCTAGATTTCCTCAGTGTGTTTTGGGATTTTGATCAATAGGTACTCTGAAGTTTTCTCTCTTCCCTTTTGAATGTTTAATATACAAAAGTAAACAGAGTGTCAGCTTCTAGTGGTGAAGTCACTAATCATGACAACACTCAAATTGCAGACCCCTGGCATATGGGAAATTGATTTTTACCGCGGCCAAGACTGTATGAGGTACAACCAGGACCTCACTCTGAAGGGGAGCACAGATAGCCACCATGCCACAAGCTTCCAACAATTTTTACAAAATTCATGAAGCTACAGTGATCTTCAAGGTGCTGCAGAGATAGCATACGGGTGTGCATCACACACACACACACACACACACACACACACACACACACACTAAGTAGTCTCCCTATCACTTTATAACACCCACTCTTCCCACCTTTAATTTACTGAAAATGGCACCAAAATGCTTCAAAGTTCTTCACTTTTTCTTACAAGTAATTACTTCGATAACTGTTTGAAAATTACAATAAACATTGCTTGTTTTAGAGAATCCACTACAACTCTTCTGGGGAAGGTCAGAAGGTAGGAGTATGAAATGCAGTGTCATCATTTTCTTCAGAAAACTCTGTGCTAATGGAGATGAGGAAATAAATAAACAACAAACAAGCAAACAAACAAACAGTGCACCGTGTATTTTCTAACAATTAATATTCTCTGTAACGGCCTATTTCAATACCCAAAGAAACAACAACACGGTTTTGTCGGTGTACTTAGGTTTGCTTTTACAGAGAAATCTGAGTCTGTGCAATTCAATGATAAAAGCAAAATTTTAAGACCAATTTTTCTGGTCGCTTTACACTTTAACCCACTGATTTTCTTAGCCATCCCAAAATGCTGAAAGGAATGTAAAGAAGACAAAGTTTTGGTGAATCTGCCCCACAGAGCTGTACTCAAGAGGAAGAAGATACCAGATTTTTAGGGCAACTATGAAATCAGTGGGAGACCAGAGTAAGGAAGAGAAAATAGACAAGGCCGTTATAGCTCAGTGGTAGCAGTTTCCAAACAGGGAATTTGGCAGACAAAATAGATAGGGTTACTAGAGCAAAGCATATGCATGACAAGTTAGTCATAATAACCTCCCAAAAGGAAGACATGATCACAAGGCGGTCATAACAGCAAGGTAGGGTTGAAAGATGGTTACTAACTTTGTTAAACAAAGACATGGCTGCCATTGCTGAAACCAACAGTATAGAACCATTTGTAGTGAAGGCTACAGGTGGAACATAGCCCAACCCTTAAGAATCAGAGGCTTAATCATAAACACATATAAACATAGTTGGTAGTTACAATAAGACAGCTTTTAAGCCTAAGATTGAGGCTGGCTGGCTCTTCACCAGGTTACTCTCATCTGAGATGACAGCCACCAGAGCCACCTTCTCTGAGTTCTTGGATGACTTGAGCCATCGACCTGAGAATAAACTCATTACTATGTGTAGACAGGACCTCACTGCAAGATAACAATTCAGGATTTTCCAGTCACCTCTTGCCTGTGTTTGTGGATCTTTTATCTGCTTTATCTGTGGAACCAAATGAACCCCTGTAAAGTCTTGATAATGGTTGTCTTGCCACTTAAATCTTCCCCTGATCCTATTTACCAGAGTTTGCAGGTCACAGTGCTGGGTGTTAAATTATGTTCTTACAATCATCACTAAATGCTGACTTTGGAAAGCAGTTATGTTGCAAAGAGGACAGTCCTTAGTAAGGGATAAGTAGAACCTGGTGGATAGGTAACAGTTCCTATCCACCATGCTGACAGACATGCTGTGTCTGTCCTTCCAGATACTTGCATGCACTGGGGGCTCTCCTGGGAGCTCGGCTTGGTAATTCTCTCAGTGGGTAGACAGGGAAATAGACAGCCAGAAGCCTAAATTATGTCCCAGTCTTGATCTGACTAGCCAGATGAGTTCGGCAAGTTCTTCAAGCTCCTTGGCTGTGACTCGCACAGCTGTGCATTAAGAGCAGTGTTTCTGCCTCTTCTGCACCAGTGCTGAGAAGGAAACATGATATAAGTACATATAAAAGGGCAGGTAGTGCACAAGGAGCCCCTACGTACAAAACTGGAGACAGGTAGATAGCTGAAGCCAAGTAAGAGACATCTTGAAGCTCCCAGATTCCTCTCAGTACCCACCTGTAAAAAGGGTAGACATTTTACACAAGGAGCCAAAATTCCTCATAATCAATTTAGTTATTTAGATTAAAAGGTATTAAGGAGGGCTAGAGAAATGGCTCAGTAGTTAAGAGCACCGACTGCTCTTCCAGAGGTCCTGAGTTCAATTCCCAGCAACCACATGGTGGCTCACAACCATCTGTAATGGGATATGATGCCCTCTTCTGATGTGTCTGAAGACAGCTACAGTGTAGTCACATATATAAAATAAGTAAATCTTTTTTTAAGGTATAAGGAAATCTGGGGTCCGGCAAGGTAGCTCAGTGGGTAAAAGTGCTTGCCACCAAGTCTGAGTTTCATCCTCAAACCCTACATGTTTGAAGGCAAGAACCAATTCCCACTGCCATCCTTCAATTACACACACACACGCACACACAGACACACACACGCACACACACACAGACACACACACACACGCACACACAGACACACACAGACACACACACACACAGACACACACAGTTTTTAAATCAAACACTAAGAAGCCAGGTAGTGGTGGTGCACGTCTTTAATCCCTGAATGTGGAAGGCAGAGGCAGATGTATCCCTGTGAGTTTGAAGTCAGCCAGAACTGTGCAGAGAAACACTGCTCATCCCAGAAAAAAAGAAGAAAGGAAGAAAGGAAGAAAGAAAGAAAGAAAGAAAGAAAGAAAGAAAGAAAGAAAGAAAGAAAGAAAGAAAGAAAGAAAGAAAGAAAGAAAAAAAGAAAAGAAAGAAAGAAAGAAAGAGAGGAAGAAAGAAAGAAAGGAAGGAAGGAAGGAAGGAAGGAAGGAAGGAAGGAAGGAAGGAAGGAAGGAAGGAAGGAAGAGAGGCAGGGAGACAGACAGAGAACAAACTAAACAATTCTGAGTGCTGTCTCTCTTGCAATCTTTGAGCCCATTTTGCAGCTCCAATTCCTCACTGTATCCAAATCCCCCTAGTTCTGCGCATGACCCTATCTCTTGTTTTGGCTGGAGTCACCACAGGGAAATCCCAGGCGACTTGCAGTATAGGGCAAGTCATTTTCTCATGGAGCCCTGATCCTTAGAATCATGCCAAATGGCATCTCCAGCCAGTTGCTTTGCTACAAAAACAGAGGCCTATTAAGACAGTCGCCCTTGGGGAGAGCTCCTCATGCTCTGTCCTGGGTCACTCACCCTGTCCTGCTTTCAGAAATGGTGGCACACTCCATCCTGGTGCCCGTTTTAGGCATTTCCCCAATCGTGTATGTAGTATGAGATACTATACACATACAACACAATCATGTATGTAGTATGAGATACTATACACATACAATACCATCGTGTATGTAGTATGAGATACTATACACATGCAATACCATCATGTATGTAGTATGAGATACTATACACATACAACACAATCATGTATGTAGTATGAGATACTATATACATTTGGATGACTGAGTGTTTTGCCAGGTAAATGGATTTTAGTCCAAACTGCTGGATAAGATTTCAAAATTATCTGACCCAAATGCTAATTACTGATTTTTTAATTGTTAAAAATACATAAAGAGAACCACAAAAGTATGTGTGTGTGTGTGTACACATATATATGACATTGAAAGACCACACAAATTACTTAAAGCAAAATGCAAAGATCCCAATGAATGATAGCTCATTAAATATGATGACTAGTCTTTAATTTTTAAATTTTATTTATGTGTATGTATGTATGTATGTGTGTATGTATGTATGTATGTATGTATGTATGTATGTATGTGTGTGTGTGTATGTGTATGTGTGTATGTGGCACCAGGATGTACCAAAAAAGAACATTAGATCTCCCTTGAGCAGAGATTACAGGAGGTTGTGAGCTGCTGAGCACAGGTGCTGGGAACCAAACTTAGGATTTCTGGAATCGAGGCAAGCATTCTCAGCCACAGAGCCAGCTCACCAGCCTTAACGTCACATAAGATCAAACTTTTAAGGTCAGTAAGTGGAAAAGAAATAAATAATTACTGAGGATGTACTAGGTATACTGAGGCTACGGCAGGGACATTGGACACACTGTTATGTGGGATTCTCACTATCACAGTGACCCAGGAGGTCGGTAATATCGTGCTTATTTTGATTTGGGGGAGAGAGCACATGACTTGCAAGGGTAACAAAGTTTATTACAATGGTGAGATGTAAGAGGGTAGCAAGTATGTGGGACAAGGAGTGACAAGAAGATGCTATCATGAGCCCACCCAAAAGATGGCTCTAAGAAATGAAACGCCTGGAGGGTTGCCCTGCAGCTTTTTCTCCTACTTTCACAGCACTGATGTGTCCATTCATACTGTAAGCAATTAATGAATGCCTCCTGCATACACCCCAGACAGCGTATCTTCTATTGCAAGTGGCGGTCAGCGTGGAAGACTGGATTCTGTTCTCCACAGGTGCAGAGCCCAGCAGCGGTCACCAGGCGGGCCCAGAATCCTGTCCTATTCATACGAAGTGGATGGGTAGGCTTGATGAGAAGGATGCAGACGGAGCTCTGTGGCCATCTGGAGGGAAGACAGAGGGATTTAGATGGTGAGGATTTAGGGAGGCTTCGTGAAGTAGACCACACAGCAGTGCGGCTATGTTTTAGATACAGAGAACAGGGAAAGCGAGTCTGAGTGGGAGATGCAGGGACGATGGCAGACGGTACAGAGACTGCATGTGGAGGAAAGTGACTTCACTGTTAAAAGGTAGAGAAGTATGACAGCTGTGGAGCTCCGGCACACTACCTTATGAATAAGGGTACCATGGCACATAAGAGAATTCAAAATAAAGGCAAGCAAACCTGTGGATATAGCAAGGCCACCTAGCATCTCTGGCCACTCCCTCCCCCCCTTTTAAGTTTGTTTGTTTTTATTTTGGTTTTTGTAAAAGTGTTTTGCCTCTATGCACATCTATGAACCACTTCCACAAGTGTCTGTGGAGGCCAGAAGAGAATGTCAGATCCCCAAGAAACGGAATTACAAAAGCCTGTGAGCTGCCAAGTGAGTGCTGGAAATAAAATCCCAGTCCTCTGGAACCAGTGCTGTTAGCTGCTAAGCCATTTTTCCAGCCCGTTTTCTGACTTCTTGAAGTAGATCACAGGTTGTCACATGGGAGGTACTCATCTGAAACCCAGAGGAAAGAAATCCGTCCTCTCCAAACACAGAGGACACCAAAGAAATCTGAATACACAGGCCTTTCCTTGGTCTGCTGTTCATTACACTCCCTCTCACTCTGTCTCTCCACAACCTTCTGTTCTCTGTCGACACAGGGCTTACCAACTTCGGGCTTGCTTTCTGAACAAACTCTCTGAGGTATGGGAAACTTGTGTACACGTTTCCTTTTTTCCTCTGGCTTTTGTTATATAGATCCTTCAGTAGGTGGAGGAAAAGAATTTCCTTTCCTATAAAAGAAAAGGCAAAATAGGAAATGGGAAATGTAGCATGGGCCCAGTTCCTCCTAAGATCCAAACAAACCTGGTGATGGTGAGGACAGTAAGTGAAACTCTTTTGGGATCTGAGTACAAAGTAAAGCCAATAGAATCCCACGTTTCAGGCTGGTTTTAACATTCAATGGGGTATTCGACACATAGCAGAGTCTGGCTCACCGGAAACGCTCCGTGATCATTTGAGGATGTTCTGGGATCTTTAGGAAGAAGTATTTTACATACACCTAGAAAATCAATTTGGCACTGCACTACACATAAAGTTGCAAACTCATCTGTTCAGGGATCGTCTCTAAGTTGTACAGCTGAGTGTAGACACAACTGGCCAGAGAGCGTGGAGCAGGGTGCACAGAGAACCTGTCCTTGAGGAACCTCTGTATGTAGGGCTCACAAAAGGAAGAGGAGAGCAGACACGAACAGTCGGGAAGCTAAAGGAGCCAGGAGAGGGGCTGAAGTAGAAATGTAAGGGTTCTTCAGAAAGTCGTTTAGACGGTGTTCTGCTGGGCAAACATGTGAAGGAACATTTCTTTAAAGTGGACACAGGTGTGAAAGCTAAAGGAGACTCGTGAAGGAACATTTCACCTAAGCAGACACAGAAGAGAGGATGAAGGATTCTTTGCTAACAACACGTGTGTGTTCGTCCACCTTACATTGCGTAGTTGAGCTGCATTTATTAAGACTCCATAGAGAGAAACGCACCACAGGCTTCTGGTGGTGCGCTGCAGTGTCTTGCCGCTGATTGGATGCATGTGCTGAGGCAAGCCCTGTGCTGAGGCAAGGCACGTGGAGGACACACAATGTTTGGAGAGTATCAATAGGACTCGGTGGAGTGAAGGAGACTCGACGGCTTGCTGGTACAGCTAGCTGTGCAACGCTTGTGGGTCTCGCATCTTCCCTAGTCTTCATTTCCCCGAGAGAGGAACAGCTGAGAACTTCTTCTGTGTCCCTCCAGGTCCCTCCTGCTGACTCCTATGAGTCCTTCAGGCCTGGCTGTTTCTGCTAGGTAGTGCCACCACTGTGGCTGGCCTGACTCTACCAAACTGGACTGCTGGTGTATCCGTGAAGTGTTTGCGAGTGGATCGAGCTGCTGCTGCCTGCCAACCTGTGAACTGAACTGCCTATTTCCAGAAAACACAGACAGTAGTTGCTCCAAAGAACCTTTCTAAACAAATCTACTTACCCTCTATCCTTTCTTTTCTACTACCTCTGGTGGGTGGTGGGTTACAAGGGAGGTTAAAGTGTTTAAGAGTCATCATTAAAATAAGATTTGAAAAACTTCAAGTTTCAAGGTGCTGCTGTCAGATCTAAGGGAACAAAGGAGATGCACAACCAGGGAGAAGGACTGGCTTAGGCACAACCAGGGAGAAGGACTGGCTTAGGCACAACCAGGGAGAAGGACTGGCTTAGGCACAACCAGGGAGAAGGACTGGCTTAGGCACAACCAGGGAGAAGGACTGGCTTAGGCACAACCAGGGAGAAGGACTGGCTTAGGCACAACCAGGGAGAAGGACTGGCTTAGGCAAAGATGACTCTGTATCTTCAGGAGCAAATCTATCAGTGCTGGGTAAATAATAGGAAAGCAAGAAGAAACCACGGGGAAGCTGATCCACCACTGATCAAAATAGGGATGCTAGGACACCAAAGTTACCTAGGCATCTTCCAGAACAAAGAGGGACATTTGAAAGTCTATGGGAAAGAGAAACTGGCCACCTTCACAAAATGACCAACACATAATGAACTTAACAGGCAAGCCATCCTGTAACGTCAAGCGAGCGCTATGGTTTAGATCTTCACTGTACCTCCCAGACCTATGGGAAGACTTAGTTCTCCCAGCCTGTGGTTCAACTGAGGGTTGGAGGTATAGCTTGAGGGAGAAACAGTCACTGGGGACACATCCTTGAAAGGGCTATTAGAGTCCCAGACTCCTCCTACTTCTCCCTACACTTCCCAGTTACCCGGACACAAACAATTTTGTTCAGCTACAGAGTCTCAGGACATGATGCTTGGCCTTGCCACAGATTCCAAAGTAACCGAAACAACCACCATACCGTCTTACACACACACACACACACACACACACACACACACACACACACACACACAACCCGAGTTCTTCCGTGTACCCCTGGCTGGTCTGAAACCCACTCCATAGACTAGGCTCACTTGGAACCCAGGGATCCACCTGCCTCTGCTTCAGGGGTGCTGGGATTAGAGGTGAGTACCACAACAGCTCAGGAAGCAACCACTATCTTAATCCTCCAAAATGATGAGCCACCGGGTATCTTTCTCCCTTAAAAGTGGATCATCTCAGGCATTTTGTCATCATAATAACAAAATGACTACCACAAGTAGTAGTTAACTTGAAAATATTAAATTTTCTGAGGAATGCATATTTCCTAACACAAATATGCCAACCCAGTAAGGTTTTAATGTGGCAATACAGGGGTGTCTTTGCAAACAACAACATATTTCCTAGCTCTTGGCGAACTTGTCTTGAGAACCTAGGGTCCTGAATAACTCAACCACCATCAAAGCCATTCCAGCCAGAGCTTCTTGTCTAGAGAATTTGAAGAATGAAATTTCTGGGAGGCAGAGTGAGTTTTAGAAAGAGGTTCATTTCAGATTCATAGGTGGGACTGAGAAAGAGAGAAAGAGAGAGACAGACAGACAGACAGACAGACAGAGACAGAGACTGACATATATAGAGAAAATAGAGCTCCCATAGACCAGGAGGAAAATAGGGTACCATTAAGATACTATTCTGCAAGCTTTTTAGAGACCATATGGAAGAAACTGGGGTGAGGTCTGAGGAGAGGGAAAAGTTGGGTCATCCCATAGAGCCAAACTCCAGATGTCCAGTTGCTTCCTTTTCGTTGGGTCATGAGGTTACCTATACCCTCTAGGAGAGGCCATCATTTAAGAAACAGAAAAGCAACAGGAGCCAGCACTCTCTTTTGGCTCCCAGCCTCCAGCAAGGACATCCTCAGAACCGCCATGTGCTTCCCTAGCCCCAGCTAGCCAGTTTCTGTTTCTTATTCTCATTAGTTTGATGGTTTAGCCACTGAAGGGCCACATATTGAGATGGTATAAGAAATCTCCATAGACAGAGTGGAGGAGACAGTAGGCCCCAAACAAGGCAGAGCACTCCTATCCTGTAAGCAGCTGTAGTAACTGGCCAGCACCTACGTATGTGCCTGTGTTGACTGTTTAATCGTACACAAGTACAACAGAACAAGACTGACAGGGGACCAGCCAACTCAAAGGAGCCTCTTTGTTGTGACATTTCCATAGGGTTTTGTAAGAATATGTGACCATCCCATGATAATCAGAGGTTTTTTTTTGAATGAAACTTTAAGTATCTCAATGAAAAAATAATAGTCTTTGCTGAGGTATCTGGAAGGTAAATCCGTATTCTTCATTAGAGAGAGACAAAGACAAAGCACACAGACGCTCCTGTTCAAACACCGCCAATAACCTAATTGCTTTAATCTCACTGTGGCTCCACAAATGATCATCTTAAATGTGTGGGACTCCAACTTTCATTAATTTAAACCCAGTGTTTTCATGTGGACATTTACTTTTAATCAACCTCGATAAAGAGCCTGATTACCTTGTGTATTAATAATAATAATCAATTTGCTAATGTCTTCTTTTCCCTCTAAGTTGCAGGATTAAGCACCACCATTTAATCATTCACATTAGCATTTTCTTCACTGGAGAAACTAAATAAAATGTTCCCTTTCTGGGTACCTACACGCCAACCTGTCAACATATTTTCCTACTCTTCCCTGGGTTTCCTACTTTCAGCCCCAGGCTAGAAAGCCACTTACTTTACTCTTCAGATGAGCTGAACTCAAAATCAGATAATTACCATGAAGCCAGGGGTAGTGCCTGCCTACAGCGCCAACTCTTGAGAGGTAGAGAAAGAGGGATTCATAGGGCCAGGCCAGCTTCAGCTATGTAGCAAGTCTGTGACCAGTATGGGCTTCATGAGACTGTGTCTCATAAAACAAAAACCAGGGCTGTGGAGATGGCTCAGTTGATAAAGTGCTTGGTATGCAAGCATGAAGACCTGAGTTCAATTCCCAGAGCCACCTAAAGAAGCCATATATGATAACTGTATTCCAGTTCAGGGATTTGGAAACAAGTAAGGCCTGGGTCTAGCTAATCAGGTAAACTTGGTCCAGGTTACTGGTTCACTCTGTTTCAAAAAAACAAGGTGGACAGCACCTGAGGAATGATACCCAAGGTTCTCCTCTGCTTTTATACATACACAGAGATATGTGTACATGTACAGAGGGTGGGGGGATGAGAATCATTGATAGAGCACTTTACCATAGTCACCGTTAGTTCTAACAACAGCTACAGGTGAGGAGTCAGGCTGGGCAGCACTTACACGCTCCATACACATCTCTTTTAAAATCCTATGAGATTCATACTTCAGCACCTCACTTTCACATAAGGAAGCTGAGGCCTACAGTGAATAAGGAGTGAGCAGCTTTCGGGGTACCTAGGCTGTTCAGAGCAGACTACATTTAGGGTAAACCGAGGAAAATGAAAAGGCTGCCTACCTACCGACCTGTGAACCAGTTTGCACACGCCTGATTTACCGACAGGAACAATCTGCTTAAAGGGTCTGTTGTCTTATTGTCATTCCCCGTAATCCCTCGAAGGCCAGGGGACACTTAGCTCCTATGTCAGGAAGGTGCCTTTCCTTTTCAGTGACAGCTTTACTGAGCCATGATCTACCACAGACCTCACTTTTGCAGAGTGGATATAATTTGATGAGGTTTAGTGTTTTCACTCCACATCCCACAACTATGCAATTCCAAAGCACTTTATCACCCTAAAAAGAAACCCCGCAGCACACTCCCCACGTCTTCCTTCCTCTGCCCCTGCCATCCACTAACCTACCTTCTCTCTATATAGATTTGCCTATCTTAAACATTACTGCAAACAGGATAATTCCACATCCTAGCTTGTCACCCTAAACAATGTATTCAAGATTTACTGCCCACCGATACTCCATTTCATAGATATGCCACACACTGCTTTTACGTTCGGCGGCTGATGGGCACGTGGATTGTTTCTGGTCTTATCTCTTATGCACACACCGTTGTCGTGAGCACGCACGTGTAAGTCAGTCCCAGTTCTTTGGGCATTTACCTTTCTCCTGAACTATGCTCCTCACCAGCTGAATGAATCTACGATAAGCAATAGGTCTTCCCGGCTACCCTGGAGCTTTCCTCATTCTGTGCATCTGCAAGGGCTGGGTTCACGCTCTTCCCCTGGCCATCCTGTCTCAAGCTTAAATAACACGTCTTCCTTTACTTTTCTTGGAACTGACCTTCCCGGAAGCCATTCTGTACATGAGACCCCTGGCTATCACTCAAGTTTGGTATCTTTCTACAGCATCAGCTCCACACCATCCAGATTTTCCCCTGGTATCTGAATTGGAAGCCTTGACCCACTCATTTAACTTTATTCAATCTCATCCAACTAGAAGTCACTTGGTACATCTTTCTGCCATTTTGTACTTCCCTTATCATACACCCACAAACATTGTTGAACTCCTGTGACCTGCGTCCACATAGTACTGGGCACTGGAGACACCGAGATAATTACAAAGTCTGTGGTCTTACAGACCTCATGCTGGGGTCTGAGTCAGTGAGGAGAGGAGGGGGTAAATAGATACATTCACAGAGCATAAAAAAGGCAGTGTGTGTGCAGAAATGAGCTAGTTGTCCAGTCCTATGATGATTTGGAGTACTTTTTTTCTACTACAGATGAATTTTTTGATGAAGATTTTTTTTAACCCAGGATTTTTGGTAATAAATGTTGAAGCTTAGGTTTTTTTACACCAAGATTATAGAAAAATAAAGGGGGGAAACAAAATATTATACCCCACCACCACCACCACCACCACCACCACCCAGCCGCTTCTGAGACTGGAGAAGCACTCTCTGATAACCACTGATAGCCAAGCCTGCACACTAGCATTATCAGAATCACCATGACAATGACCCCAGGGCCCTTCCTCAGATAAGGCCTGCAAGCACACAGCTGACTTCAGCCAGATCCAACTTCCATGCCCTTGAGGTTTGTGGTCTAGTTAAAAAAAAGTCAGAGAGATGGAAAAAAGGAGAGGCAGGGAACACACCAAAGAAGCAGCCATGGAAGTCTGTACAAGCTTGGAGTTACACAGCCCAAATGTGAGGAGAGCTCCCGTGACACCTGACTGTCTTCATTTTTGAAGATTCAGGTAGAGCCACAAGACCAATTATGGATATCTTAAGGTCTTAGCGTTCCCTAACTACTGACACAGGAGAGGGAGCCCATGAAGAAGAAAGTTACCTGCTTACTGCTGTTTCATATTCTGGACTATTCCAGTCAGACAATCTAACTAAGACCAAGCCCTGCCAAACTGAGATGTCATTGAATTTAGTATTCAGAGACAACAGGCATTTCCTTCTGGACCCTCAGAGAAATCATCTAGGTTCCACACTGACACTGCAGACCAGTTCCTCTTTACAATGGAGCTGCTTCACAGATGGGCACACAGAGATCCAGAACACGGAGGGACTAGAAACTCATCAGTTAGTGGTATCATTGTCAAAATACAAAAGCAAGGGAAGACACAGTCAGATGACTCTTAAGTCCACCCAATACAAGGCATTCCGACACTTGGCCGAACCAACACAGCAACAGAAAAAAAAAAAATCTTGATGAGAACTCAGGTCTCCTCGACCCAATCCAGAATCCACTGTAAGCTGAACCTGTTCGGGGACCTCAACAGGACTGTGAATTTTCAGTTCAGCTCGTCAACATCTGTCAAGCACCATGTGAGTGTGGCCTTTGCAGGTCTCACAGAGAGAGAAGAACTGGGCAGAGAGTTAGGAAAGGACAGGGCAAGAGGGCATGAGTTCCCTTCATGGCTAACGTTTTCCTTAAAAGGTGAAAGTATGTACCGAACGAACCAAATTCTGTCAGTTAAAGAAAGCCCAAATACCCTGTAATTAAGACAAGACCTTTTTCGCCAAGTGAATAACCACTTGTTAATGTGTTAATGTAGGCTATTTAGAGCTTTGTGTCAGTCTCCATGAAACAAGACCAAGACCAGCTCCAAAGAGCTGTATATTGTCTCCAAAATCCCTAAGGCCCAGCGTCAGATTCTGACAACTGAGACTCCTTCCCTGAATGTTCACCTCCACCCTAAGGAACTTCAGCCCTCTCCCAGTGACAAGCTCAGAGCCTCTGATAGCTCGAACTTCAGATTTCTCTTTTCTTAAAGCAAAACTTCCAAATGCCGGATACTGACATAGCAGCAGAGGCCCCTGTCTCTGACACACAAAGCCACTCTCCTGTCCCCTAATCCCTGAGCAATCCCCTGCCTGCTGGGTCTTATTGCTTAAAAGCAACATAAGCTCCTCTGACATTGACCTGGACAAGCACCATACACAGAGCAAAAGGGAAAGGCACAAAGGCCTTGAAGTGTGTTCTTGCTCTGCTTCATTTATGCAGGCCACTCCAGTTGGCCTGACCCCTTCTCTGCAAGAGGGACCTTGAGACTCCCCAGACTGGCAAAGCCCCAGCCCCTGGGAAGTGACAAACTCCAGGAACAAACTTTTCTTTCCAAAACTGTCGGACCCGCAGACTCACCTTGAAAACAAAAGACAAGAAATTGTTGAAATCGCTGTTTCTCTTTTCTTCCACTTCCCTACTTATAGGGCCAGGACATGCATTTACCAATTGGGTATACGTGGTACCTTTAAGCTGTTGACAAACTGTTGGTTCTGTCATTTAAGGCTAACTGACTCCCAGCTATTTGGGTCTTCTCACTCGATCAAGGCCAAGTTCTTGAAAGGCTAGAGCAGAACCATTTCAGTACTTCCTTAACCCATAAAGGGTCTTGACAATACAGCTCAGTAAATTTGTTACTGTTTATGTCTGAGAATTAAATGTATTGTGGGGCATGCAAAAGAAAATATAGTTTATTTTCATTAAATTAAATTAGTTTCCATTTGAGTTCTAGGCTTACAAAAAGAAGAAGAAGAAGAAGAAGAAGAAGAAGAAGAAGAAGAAGAAGAAGAAGAAGAAGAAGAAGAAGAAGAAGAAGAAGAAGAAGAAGAAGAAGAAGAAGAAGAAGAAGAAGAAAACTTTAATCTTGGGCATTGCTTCAGTCTCTCCAGAATATGAGACGTCTTATTCAAATGTTCAAATGTTAGGATTACACCTCTCTTCTCTATCATAATCTGTACTGATCATTTGATTCTCCCAGCCAGTGGTGAACCCTTAACATCCAACATCTGCTACAAGAAAAGGAAATTTTGTCGTTGGAACGCAGGGCTTGAACTTCTCCTTCATCCCCCTAAACTTTTGCTGTCAAGCTAGGCAAGGGATTTTCATATTGCTATATACAGATCATTGCCAGGCTTTCTCATTGTCCCCTCCCAGCCCTGGTGCCCATCTGTACTACTAAGGAAATGGCCTTTCCTGTCCACTTGTTGTTCTCAATAGCCTCACTGGATCTGTTCAAATGAATACACCAATGGGAAGTCTATTTGTTTGCTTAGAAGTTGTCCTCTCTACTTTGGGGCAACGAAGCAAAGAACCACAAGGGGAGGGTGGGTAGAAAGCCTCATAGCCACTGGTTCTTTCTTTGCTTTACAAATTAAAAATGTCTGAAGAGATATATAGACAAAATAATTTGTTGGAAGGACAGAACTCTGGTTAATATCTTTTTATTAAAGGGAGAATGATCGGCCTTCAAAAGGGACAAGAAAAGTTCAATTCTACTAATTCAATCAAGATCTCACAGAAGAAAGATGAATGAGTCTCTTGTAACAACCTTTATCACAAATCATTCCAGCAGACACAACTCCCAGGAGAAACCTGAGTGTCTAATTAGGGATTGAGCACCCCACCTACTCAGTAGGGGAGGTAAAGATCAACCGAGGAGCTCTTTGAATGATAAGCTAACTAAATCCATTAATGAAGAGATAGAAACCCTCCTATAAGAGGGAAAAAGGGAGGCTCTGACCAAATGAAAAAGCAACAAGTAGGCAAAAGCGCCAGTGCCCATCACAGAGCAGAGGCTGTACAACAAACAGGCTGACAGGAGGGGAAGGGAACACCTTCAGACTCATGAATCACACCCAGAACTTAAAAGGACCATGAAGCACAGGCAGATGCAAATGCTACAGCTGAGTGAAGAAAAACAAGTCAGCACTAAACAAATGCTAGCATCCTGGAGCCAAGTGCAGAGGGAGGAGAGAGAGAACCAGACATACCCTGTGGGGCCAGGTTAATGGGAGAGAATTGTGGGGCTCTGGGACCTGGGGCTTTCCCATGGAGATCTCCCTCATGGCTAGGTTCATGAGTTCGGGCAAATGGGGAGCGAATTCAGGCAAGGAGGGGGAACAGCTTTTGCTGCCCCCGCTGCCAGTCCTTCTCCTTTCCTCCTACCAACACGACTGCTCGAGTTGGACTAAGCAAGCAGGAGATTGGCTAGCGGGCAAGGGGTGCAGGGGAGCTTCTAGCGGCGATTTCAGGAGAGCAGATCTCTTCCCCAAGCAGTGGCGTTACAGCTCTTACGACAGAAGCTCTCAGACGATGGGGTAATTCCTGTACACTTTTAATCCTGAACAAGATTCTTAAATCCAGTTTTTGCATGGGTCCGTGTCCAACAGCAGGTACTTCCTATTGGTTTGACCTGAGAGCTTGGGAAGACCTCATCTACATATGCAGGGGCGTGGTCCTGTTTCTACAACTGATCTGTCTTGAGCCTTTGTAACCTGTGGTCACATCCTCACCTGTGGACGAGGGGATTGGGGCATTGCCCTACGTGACTGGTCTGTTTCAAACCTCTCTACAGCGGTCTGTGGGGGCTGCAGCTAGTGAGGCCTTGATCCCCAGGAGACTGGGAATGAACTTGTCATCCCTTTTAGGGTCTCTGGGGAATTCAACCTATCTCAACCAAGACTCAGGGTACCTTTCATAGCCAGCCCCACAGAGAATGATTATGGGACAGATGACACTCGGAACTGTTTTCTTAGGGACAAATATTTTACTAGTTACCTTTAAAAGAGCAATTTGAAGTTTATTCAAGAATCTTACTCCCAAACCATATATCATTGTCCTACAAAAATACATTCAAGTTAACATTGTAGTAAAACATAAATAAACCTCTTAATAAGGTATGATTTTAGTTCTCACTAACTTTTTGCCTTTACAAAGTTCGCAATCACTATCAAACACTTACCCTTAGCTGGATAGCATTCCAGAAAAATACATTGCACGTGAGCAGTACCTCACTTCAGTTCTCAGTGGGCCACACATAATGACAGGAATATAGGTTTTTTTTTTTTCTAAGTAATTCTGTTAAGGTACCATTTGCCAAATAGCACACCAAAAATGAAATCCAATAAAGGGATTAAAAAATATATACTAGAGTTGTCTGAGTGGGCAGAAGTAGAGGCCAGGAGTCTCCTAGTAAGAGACCATGGGGACAGATGATCAGGGCCATGATAAAGAAAGTGACCATGGAAATGAAACAAAGTTAAAACAAAAACATGGAAGAGCTAAGTGACATATCTTGCCCAGGAAGTAACATTATCAAGAACTCAAAAGTCATAGCCTGTGTTCCTCACCATAGCTCATCTCAAGCATATTTCAAAATTGGTTTGTAAATGACAAGGATAAACTTCAGAAGAATCATGCTGAGTATAAGAAACCAAACGAAAGAGAGCACATGTCCAAAATGATTCAAACGACTCTAGAGTGACAGAAAACAACTCACTAACAAATCATGGATGGTGACAAGGGTGTGGAGAGACCATGGCTGAGCTTCAAAAGGACAAAGGGGTGCTCTGGGAGCAATGGGCACATTGACTTTCTTGATTGTTGGGATGACCTCAAATATGCAAATATCAAATTTAACCAAATTATACTGCTTATCACTGCATAGCAGCTATGCCTTTATGCCTGATAAAGATTTTCAAGTGGTAAAAAGAGTATGTTGTTCATTGAGCTTGAACATGTACAAGAAGATCTCAGCCTCAGTGGTGATCTATCAGTACTAGGTGAGAAGGACTGTATATTGTAAGGTATCTGTCTCTAACCAATATTACCAGCAGCACCACCAATGACAACCAAAGATGATGCCAGACACTACCAAATTTCCCTATGGTGAAGGAAGACTGGGAGAAAGCTCAGTTGGGAACCTGTCTGTACTAAGAGAGTTACATCCTGTGCTCTAGGAGAGGAGAGTTAAGCAAAGCAGGATTCAGGGAAAAAGGTGAGAAATACTTGCTTCTCTACTTATTTCCCAGGCACATTCATTCATCCTACCTAGTGGAGCTATGTAAAATATCTCCTCACTGTCCAGATGTGGAAACCAAGATCCAAGAGAGGCTCCCACAGTTGCTGCAGCCCTAGGTCTCCACTGTGAGCTCTGAATCTCACAGGTAGGAAGTTTTGCCCAAATAAAACTTCCAAGTAAAAGCTCCAGAGGACCAGAATAGAAGGTTCTTCATTTCCGTGGCAATCTAACAAGACAAGGTGCTATACGCTGAGGAACTGAGGGCATTCAGCTTGAGACAGCATACTAGCGTGAGTCATGTCAGACACACAAGTGAGTGCATTGAAGAATATTCTCTTCTGACACTTAAAGATGGAAGGAATTTGTTTCCCAAAATGACCCGAAGTACTAATATAGGACAGGGAGATAAACCAGAGGCCAGCTCCAGACCTGCAGTTCTTCTCAGCATGAGAGAGACTTCAGAGAAATGGCGACCATGTGAACCTCGGCCCCTTTAAAAAGCCAGGTTCCTGTGTAGCCAGCCTCCCTTCTCTGCACCTTTGTCCTCCTATAGAAAGGCATTGTCGGGGACTCAAGTGTGAAGGTCATAAAACCTCTCCATGAACAATGGGAGAGATCTGGCAAAGGGACCTTTAGAACCCAGACGGATGATGTCACCCAGTCCAGCCCCTTCCCAGCCCTAAGAAATCTAAACTAGTCCTCAATGAAGGCTGACCACCCAAAAGCACACTCGAGACACTTTAATCACAACATTCTGATTGGTACCTTAGGTATCAGAATTTTATGACCATCTGTATGTTGGGGAGAGAGACGGAGAGACAGAGATAAAGAGGCAGAGAGAGAGAATTATGTGTGTGCATGTGCTTACAAGGCAATAATATTTTAATAACCAAGGCTTGCGTTTTTGAAGTGCCTTTCTCCTTTAGATCTCAAGAAATGTTCCACATGGGCCTTTAAATTTTGTAATTATATATTTTAACAACTTTATAGTGAATAATAAACAGAACCATCAAAGAGGGATAAAAGTTCCTTCCCATAAAACCCGAACTAGTGTCAGGACACCATGGCCTCTCTTGTCTCTCATGTTCTACAGATATAAATTTTCATAAGTGCTATTAATATCCCTATATTACCTTAAAGTTTTACTTCACTTGACATTACATAATCTACATATGGTTTATATCCTAGCTCATTTACATCTTTTAAAGTGAGTGGAGATTTAAATTATTAACAAAGTTGTCGAAAGGATTGTGCATTCACATTGGCGTTCACAGGAATATTACAGTTACCTTCTGACATTTTGTTTGTTTGCCTGCCTGCCTGCCTGCCTGCCTGCCTGCCTGCCTGCCTGCTGCCTGCCTGCCTGCTGCCTGCCTGCCTGCCTGCTTTTGACAGACCTGTAACTCACCATGGAAACCAGGTGGCCTCCACCTCCACCATCTTCCTGCTTCCTGTGCTAGAATAAAGGTACGCACCACCACATAAGGCTACTGACTCATTCATATTTCCATTCATTCATTTACCCATGTATTCAAGACGGATCAGAAAGATGGTGGCATTCTGAGTACTAGGAAGAGCACCACTGCTCACACTGACTGACCTTAACCTGCCTGCTTCTCGGACACTGTCTACATAAGCCATGACAGTGAAAGTCCTTCTTGCAGCCAAAAGTCACCCTAGCTTTGGACCCTCTTGGATCTCTGAGGGAGTACAGCCCTTGTTTAATGCACTAGGCTCTCCAGGGCAGGCTGCATTTCTTTTCCTCTCCTGGCTCCTTTTAGGTCAGGTCCCGTTTTACATCATTTCTCCATCCCCTGTCCTCCTTTCAAACTCTCCCGCATACTCCCTTTTTTCCCCATTAATTTATGTATTCATCCACTTTACATATGGATTGCAGCTCCACTCCTCTCAGTCCCCACCCATATGGCCCATCCCCGACTCCTTTCTTCTCTTCACCTCTGAGAAGGGGGAGGTTCCCTCTGGGAACCTACCCTGGCACCTCAAGTCATTGCAGGATTCCCACTGAAGCCAGCCAAGGCAACCCAGTTTGTGGAATAGGATCCACAGGCAGGCAACAGAGTCAGGGACAGCCCATGCTCCCGCTGTTGGGGGACTCGCATGAAGACCAAGCTGCACATCTGCTACGTATGGCAGGGGGCCTAGGTCCAGCCTTTGTATTCCTTTTGGTTGGTGGTTCAGTCTCTGGAGCCCCCAAGGGTTCCGGTTAGTTGACTCTGTTGGTCTTGAGGAGTGGCCATCTCCTATAACCAGGCAAAACTCCCATTGGAGGGATAAGGACATCAACCCACCCACAAAACCTTTGACCCGAAGTTTGCCCTGCCTACAAGAAATGCAGGACAAAGATGGAGCAAAGACTGAGGGAATGGCCAACCAATGGCTGGCCCAAGTTGAGACCTACCCCACAGGCAAGAACCAATCCCTGACACTATTAACGATACTCTGTTATGCTTGCAGACAGGAGCCTAGCAAACTGTCCTCTGAGAGGCTCCACCCAGTAGCTGACTGAAAAAGATGCAGAGACCCAAGCCAGGAGCTCAGGAGTCTTGTGGGAGAGTTAGGAGAAGGATCGAGGGACCCAAAGAAGTCAGGGACTGGGTTGGGGATTTAGCTCAGTGGTAGAGTGCTTGCCTAGCGAGCGCAAGGCCCTGGGTTCGGTCTCCAGCTCCGGAAAAAAAAAAAAAAAAAGAAGTCAGGGACTCCAGAGGTTCTTAAAGCGTCTCCCTTATCTGCACCCTCACTCTCTCCCTCTGTACCTTCTGCCATCTGCTAAAGAAATCCTTAAAACTAATGACTGCAGCGCAGGGAGGCAGGGAGGCCTGTTCTCGGAGAGCACAGACTTTCTCCGGTCTAGACCTCCAGAATCCCTGCCAGCCTGTTGGACTCTCTTCAGACTGCACTGGGGGCCAGGAAGTTTCTGCCCACCGCTCCTTCCCTCTGTGCTTCCGTCTCCTCTCAGTCTGAAGCCCTCTTTCCATTTTTACCTAACAAAGTCCTGTGTAGGTGATGTTGTCTTGGCACATGTACCTTGAAGAACCCAGAGTAATACACAGCTGTGGGTAAAATAGTTTTCAAAAATGTTTGTAAAGTAATAAGTAGCAGTTGCCTCTAGATTAAAGCCTGAAGAGCAACACAAAGACACGTTAATACACATTGGAATAATTTGACTAGAAGGTCCAAAAAGTCCTAGGGTTTTACAGAAAGTGGGGAAAATGTGGGCTGAATACACTGTTATTCCTTGAAAGCCTGTATAGATCAAATATTTCCTCTAGAAAGTCCTCAATTCTGGAATCCCTTGGCTAAAGGATGTATTCATAACTCCCGACTCTGGGCATAAATTACCACACTGATTTCCAGAAAACATTGGTCATTTTACAGCACAAGCAAATGGGCTTCACAATTATTTCTCTGTTTGTGGATTCCTTTCCATGACTTCTTTCCTGGCTAGTTTTGGAGTAAAGTCATATATAAGGTTTTCTTTAATTTCCACGTCTCTCACTCATAGTAGAATGAACCTGCCCTTGGGTTTTGCCTACTGCTCTTTCTGTTCCGTAAGTGAATGTTCTAAGCCCCTGATTGTGTCGTGCTCTCCCTGTGTATCTCATGTCCCCTGCAGCTCTCTCTTTCCCTTCTCCATGGGTTTCTCTTACTACTCTAGTGAAGAATTTTATAGAAGGCAACCTCTTCCCATGCCACAACAGTCACCTGAGACCTTTAAGGTGTGCATTTCCCAAATGGATGTCAAATGTCAGGCATAGATTCTCCCACAGTAGGTACCCCCAACTCAAACACTCAAGGAACTTCTCCACAGTGGTCATGAAAAGGCTGGTGAGGACCATGAAGTCTTAAGTTCCTTGCATCTGGGGACCATAAGGATTCTCAAGTTCCTTTCCATCGTTTCACTATTTCTTCTGTTCTGACCAGGGCAGACCGATGTCTCTTGGCTATCTCTCCAGGGACATGGCACCTTAGCTCTGCATCCCGGGTCACTTCTGTCTCTCATGGCCTCTCTCAACACTGCTGCCAAGAAGCTTGCACTGAATTCTTTTTTTGCCAAGAACTCAAGCAGAAGTTCTGCGTATTACAGTCAGTCAGCCTTAAGTCTCCATCACAGAACTATGTGCTGTTCCCAACTTCCTATTGAAGGAGCACCCTTTTGATTTAAAAAAAAAAAAAAAAAAAAAAAAAAAAAAAAAAAAAAGCCTTACAAGCCCCAGGAAATAGAGGGCTTCTTTGTCCACATTGCACAAGATGCCCAAAAAAACATGATTCAAAGCGATCAATTTTAGCAACAGCAGGCAAAGAGATGCTGGCATGAAGCAAGCAGCCCCTGAGAGGATGAGAAGAGGGGGAGAGAAAGGGCTGCCACATCCTGCTCAGTAGCAGAGAGAAACATTTCTTATCACTTCCCCAAATTTTGTTCTGAATACATCTGAGCATGCCATTGGGTAGGGCTTTCTGGTCCCTCGGTGATGAGTGAGATGGAGCTTGCAGTGAAGATGGTTCCCTTCCTCTAGGACTGACTCCGGGGGCCTCTCATTGTCAGCAGGTCCTCAAAGAGTAGACCATTCACATGAAAATATCATGGGCTCCGATTGATCGAGTTCTGTGGTATATTTTCATTTTCAAAAAGGAACCTGGAAAGGACAAGCTAAAACATTACATAATGAAGGAATATGTCGACCCTGAGGAATGGAAGGAAGAAGATTGACCCAAGGGACCTTCCTGTCCAAAAAGGACTTTCCTTTGGGGCACAAAGGACCAAGTCCACACACCCGTGTGCCATGCAGATGTTAATACTGCCAGGATACAATTCTTTGTCATAAAATCAAGGTGTCAAAAAAAATGAACAAATCCATTTTTTGTATTCTCAAATCAGTTCTCCCAGAGTGTGGGAATACCACCCTTCCTTCTGCATATGGCCATGCTTTTAGCATCCAGGACCAAGAAATCCCATGATAAAGAAAGTTATTTAAATTTTCAAACTAAAATGTCTTGAGTTTTTATATCTTTCCCCTAAATACTGTAGATTAACAAGCAGAAAACTGTATGGTGGGGTCCACTCTGATTCCACATCCATTTCTTTAAATAAAGTCCTCTTTCTCTGTTAACGTTTATCAGCATTTCACACAGCTTCTTCTTCTCTTCTTGACTTTATCTAATATTTTGGCTTGAAACCGATCTTCTAAATCAAGGTCACAGTTTCGCTAGAGAGCCTTATCTGAAATCACAAGAATGTTTGCTGAATTGTTTTCTAAAGTGCAGCTTCCCTAAAACAAGACAATATGGTTCCCAGTGCAACATTTTTTATTCACTCGTTCATTCATTCACCCACTCAACTTCCCAGCGGGGATCGGCACAATGAGAAAAACTTCTAACCTAATGAGGGGCAAGGGATGATGAATCCTACAACAGAGATAAGAACTAAGAAACTACTTCCCTGACATTTGGTAAAAGGGGGACAAAGTAGATCTTAAACAAAGGCCACAGTGAGGCTCATGGGGGAAGGGAGGATTTGGAGTTGCAGATGACAGGAATTCAATTTCAACAAGCTCAAGTAAAACAGTCAATGTAGTAGCTTATTACCTGGGAGGCCCAAGGATAAAGATGGTGTGTGGTGTGACCATGTTCATACAGAATGATCCTCCCAAGGAGGAAGATGATCTATCCATCAGAGTCCACCCACCCTGGTCTTCTCTCTGTTGTTCTGTACAGAGTTTAATCACTTCTAATGCACACATGAAGCAAGGCAGGTAACATTGCCCACTCCCATTCACATGCCTGCAGGCTCCCTTTCCAGCCTTCTCTCCTTCAGAGAAGGCTTCTCCTCTCCCAGATGAGCCTTTACATCCCAATCTCCAACCCATCTTAGGACCAGGACCCAGGCACCTGTGGCCTAGAGCTTCTAGGAGTGGCCCTGCGTGTGGCACAACTACTCATATTTCTGATGTCATAGAGTGACGTCAAGATGAAATTCCCAACATTTGGGGGTCCTGTTCTGCCTGACTTGCTTGGCTTTTGCTCCAGGTGCAAGGTGAAAGGCTCAGGGCTGTAGCTCCCTCCCTGGCTTGCCCTTTCCCCCCTCTGATCTATACTTTTCTTTTCATCTGAGGGAATACTGCTCTTTGCATGGAAGAAACAGCAGCCCTGATTAACAGAGTACATACTCAAGAATCAGAACGTTTCAACTGTGCCGGTTTCTGTTTCTTTCCATTAATATTACTTTGCAACTTCTCTAACCCCAAAAACTGTCACCAAATGCTACCGTTCTGATTGAGTGAGGTATAAAATATAAGTATATAAACTCCATGATCCTGTGACATTCCAAAAGCAAACAACTAAAGAAGCAACCCCTCCAGTGCAACATACTAATTTTAAACACACATTCACCCATGACTGCTTTCATTGTACACACTGGGTTCCTTTGATAGCATATCAAAGACCTGAGGCTCCATTCAAAATCCTTAGGAAGAAGTATTTATTTATTTATTTACTTACTTACTTATTTATTTATTTGGTTTGGCTTTATTTTATTGTATCTCAGGCTGATCTGGTACTCTCAGAAATCCTCCTGCCTTAGCTTCCCAGGTACCGGGTTACAGGCATATATCAGGCATCATATCCAGATGTTAATAAGGATTCTTGAGCTTCCCACAGCAAATTCAGTTCTAGATCTTTAGTTTCAGTGTTTCTCAAATTGTGCCCTGGGAATTTCCAATGTCTGCGTCAAGTTGTCAAAGGGCAGACTCTGGGCCTCACTCACTTCTACTGACTTGGAACCTTTGGGGGGAAATCTTGGGAATCTTTGACTTTGAGCTTTGTAAGTGGCGGTTCTAGAACCTGAAATGTGAGAAGTTCTGTTCAGAAACTTTGGGGGGTTTTGCTGAGATTTTTCTTTCTTCCACATTATTTTGCCAGTAAAATGTAACCAGCCATCCTATGGATTGTGCTGTTTGAGGTTTTTATAATAAATGTTGACATTCCAAACCACAGAGGCCAGAAGCCCCTCAGATCTAAAATTAGCCTCTCCAAGGAGGTCACACATTAATGAAAGGTAAATTCCTCTGTAGCGAATTTTTGAGATTGCAATAAACAACTCAATCACTTGACTCTCTTGGATACATAGCATGAATTAACTGTAATAACATCCAACTGAAATTAATCATAGGCAAACTCTTTTTCTGATACTTTCTTCCATGTTAACAACTTTGCCTTTTGTAAACGGGATTTGTTCCCAAGACAAACTGTCAGGTCATAAGTACAGCGACACATTGGGAGTCCCTCACAAAGTTCATGCATTTTGAGGGGAAAAAGACCTTCATGGGACGTGAATTCCAACCTTTCTCCTACAGAGGCCAAGTCACAATGCTGAGCACAGAGCAGAAGAACCTCCCAGTGTCTCCATTTCCCAGTGCTTTTGCTACTGGAGTACACAGTGAGATAGCTTTTCCTAGAATGTCCACTGCTCTCAATGGGGAGTCGATATATGCTGTAGGACACACACACACAGAGGGGGGGTAGGAGATAGATATGACACAGATACAGATTAGATAGAGACGATAAGCTATGGAATAAAAATAAAAGCCACACTTAAAACACTTAAATGAAATAAATGCCATTCAGCCACTGTTAGCTCCTCATTTACTCTTTCTGCCTTCAAGGTAGAAAAGTTTGAAAGCCTTTACCATCACTACCAAAATCTGGCAAAGCCAAAAGTGGAGACACAACATAACCCCAAGGTATATCTGAGCAATCACTCGGTACTTATGGAGAGAGATAGAGGGTGGCTCGGGACAAGCCAGATAATGCTGAGAAGCTCTTGACTTGTGACTCAGAGTATCTGCTCCATACGGAGCCTGGGTTTCACTATTCACTTCATTGTTCAGCAGATACGTGTGGAGCAACACCTACAAACTAGAAGCTATGCGGCACCTCTCAATACTGACAGGGGAAAGCAAAATCCTGTCCTTCTGTGCCATTTTAAGTTACAAGCTTCAGACCCCGGGCCTAGTGAGCGAAGGCTCCCATGGAAGGGGCAGCAGTCTGCCTTGAAATACAAGCAGAAGCTTACCCAGTGGAATACCAGAAAAGGAAGGCAGGCTCATGCAAGCCTTGGGAAGTGTGCACAAGGACACGAAAATGTAAATCAGCAAAGATCACATCCCGCAAAATGTGGGCAAAGCTGGGTGATTTCAAAATAAGGGCGATAAAACAATAATCATCTACCTTACATGGTTAGGCAAACGACTGCAAACTGGTGACTGCGGACGCTGCCCTCGAGATTGGACTTCAGGAGGAGAACTCTCCCCTGCTTTCTATCTTGGAAGCTTTAGAGGTCTTCTCAGTGCTCCAAGTCCACCTCTTCCAGAAAAAAAAAGAAATTGCTCATATTTCTAGAGTCCAAAATTAGTTCTTGGGAGGAACAGTGCCTAATGACCACAGTGGAGGGGAAATGACCCATTCCCTGCGTTGCTGTAAGATCAGGTCTTCTTCCCATGGGATTTAGAATCACAGATTCTATAGCAGAGGTTTTCCATTAGTGAGAGACAGGTGGGTGACAGGTAGGAGTCAAACAGGACTTTCATTAGCAAGTTGGGTGATCAGAGAAATTGAGTTCCTGCTGCAAACGCTTTGCAACACTGATGCAGTGCTTAGACGTGATGTGCACGTACAGCAAGGCGTCTGTCCCAGTCTTAAAGCGCTGTGAACACCGTTGAGGTCGGATGCTCAATAATACAGTCAAGTCACCTGTTTACATAACAAACCTTTGTTAACTAAAGAAAGAATGCAAAGCAAATCCAAACTGAATTTTGCTCGCAGGGGCCTCACAGTGCAGAGAGGAAACAGAGGACAGACCCAAATAGCTATGCTGAGGAGAACAGGTACCACCAAGAAAAGCAGAGTGATCAGTGGGGAAGCAGAGGGGGAGAGATTACTTGTCAAGTATGGAGGAGCAGAGCCTAGAGCTAAGTGAGACACAGCAGGCCTGGCATTCACTCTTCTGATGTGGATAAAGACAGAGACCTCATAGAACCAAGACAGGTTTCATGGGGACCTTGGCAGGGCATAGTTCAAAACCTCACTCTAAGCGCTAACCACACATGACTTTATTCTAACCCTCAGTTCATTTGCAGGTTTAGAGTAGAGGATGGGTCATGGGGAAACAGCAAAGGGGTGGCTGGCCACAATTCCAGGTCAAGGAAAGCAGGGACTCGCGGGGGTGGGGGGCGGAGAGAGGGAAGGGCTGGAGCAGGAGGGGGCCGGAGGGAAGGCCGAGGGGCGGGCAGAGGGTGCTGGCAGCCCCCGGGCGGTCCAACATACTGGCTCAGCCACCGGAGCTCACACTCAGGCTGGCGGGCCATGGGGCGGCGAGTCCCAGCTCTGAGACAGCTGCTGGTGCTGGCAGTGCTGCTGCTGAAGCCTTCACAGCTGCAGTCCCGAGAGCTGTCAGGGTCGCGCTGCCCTGAGCCCTGCGACTGCGCACCGGATGGCGCCCTGCGCTGCCCTGGCCCTCGAGCCGGCCTCGCCAGACTGTGAGTACAGGGTGCCCCAGGTGCCTGCCATTTGTTACTAGGTGTTGGGTCCCTTTGCTGGAAAGCAGGGCGAAAGGCTGCGCCTCGTCAGCTCCTCACCCTTACCAGTGATGAGGACCCAGAGCCTGAGGCTGTCTCTGCTTACAGCCCAGACCTGCACTTTCCCTATAGGGGAGACTGAGGCAGGTGACTTAAAACTGCCCCCAAACTGCAGGAGGCCTCTCTTTCTGCAACTGCCTAAAGGTTTGGTGAATTAGGTACCCGTCCTTCACTAGTGGTTCTGAGCCTTGGCCAGCCAGGTCTAGGAAGGCTGCTGTGGGTTCCGAGCTGTGATGTCTAAGAGCAAAGTACTCAGGCCCTAGGGCCTAATTTGTCAGCAGGAATGCCCGCAATCCGGCTTCCGGCCACCAGGTGAGCTCTTAAGTGTCTGCAGCCATGTACTTGCCTCAACCTGATGAAGCAGCAGAAGAAACGCCTGTTCTCCAGCTGCTGCTGTTCCACTCACAGACGCGATAAAGACACTGCAAGCATCCGCAAGCTGGGAAATGCCCACTGCCTCCTGACGCTGTGGGATAAAGGCAGGAGGAAACCATTAGTGCTAAGATTCCAGCGGTCCTTCCATGTAGAAAAGGGTTCCTCAGGTTGAATGACCCTGGTTTATGGACGGGGCCAGATGGCCAGAGGGATGGATGGCAGGTAGATTAGTAATCTCTGGGCTTGAGCAAGGGTAAGCAGCAGTGGGTGTCTGCTAATAGTGTTAAGGTTAGGAGTGATGGATTTTTCTAAAATCGGATTGAAGTAATGGTTTCACATAAGGAGACTAAAACCATGGCATTGTACGTTTGAAATGGTGACTTTCCTGTTAAACGACTTAAATCTCAATAGAACCAAAGGGAGTAGGAGGTACCACAAATGGCCCAAGCTGGTGGAGATCTGCCCTGTGCTTTATCTAATCTGATGCTATTTCCCCTTGGGAGGCCAGCATCCTGTCTGTGCCAGCTTCTTGGAGGAATGTTCCTTCCCTGAGTACTTGGTCTGTTCCCTATGGGCAAGTTAATGGCCTTCTAGGAATAGCTGTGGTAGAGAGAAGCAGTTAAGGGTTGAGGGGTTTCTATTAATTAGCTTCCATTAATTATCTTGTCAGTTCTATTCCCTGAAGGCGATGACCATGCTGATAGAATTTGTTTCAATCAATCAGCAAATCCATGGAACCTGCCTCCCAAGTCCTGGCCTTGCCTTCTGAGTTGCTCGTGTGTGACTGCGTCACTAGCAGCCCTCCTTGTAAAGCTTACGCTTTAGCGGACTCTGAGAGCTAAAATCTTTGAGACTAGATGGAATCGCTTGCTCCAGGTCCCTCATTAGCCTATTATGTTGCTAAGGAAAATGTTATCCACTTCCTTCCTGCAGCTGCTTGGCTTTCTAAGAAAATTTCTTTTAATTAAAAAACTTCTCCCAACATCTTCAACTTTGGACCTGGCTGGAAAGTGCCTGTAGCCAAGGAAGAAGAGATGAGCTGAGTTCTATCCCCTTTGATGCTAAGCTGTTCACGTGTTGCCTCAGGGGGAGACCCCTGACAGGCCCCTTTCCTGAAGAAGCTAAAGTGAAAATATAAGACACTACCTCATTGCCCTAAGGCACGGTTTAAATAAGGCTTCAAAATGGTTGCAGTGCTCACTATGGCTGGGGGGTAGGGGGTTGGAAACAATAAAATTACAGCTATTTTAGCAATTCTAGTTCTTAGGAATGGTTCTGAAGCCTTAGAAGCCCTTCACTATCCAGGAAATCCTCAACATCCTCTACGAGTGGAACCATAGCACCCATCACTGAGACCATGCTCTCCTAGACATTGTCTCCTAGACACGTCCTACACCAAGCACGGCAACTCTTACAAATCATGCTTCCTAATATCAGATGACTGAGAGGTGACCTTGCTCTTCAGGCGAGAGCTCAGGGAAGGTAGAGCCATTGTAAGAACAGTACAGAGAAGGCAACATTCATGTAAAAACAGAGCTGCCCATGAGAAGATAGAAAGGCTGTCACACAGAAACAACGTTTCTCCAAGTGTGAATTTCTGCCAGCAGCAGGGGCATCTCCAGGCCAGACTTGGATCTCAGGCTCTGCCCATCATCAGAAATGCTGAGAAATCCCCAGGGAACACTGAGGTTGAAAGCCAGTGTGTTGCTCTTCCTCCAGCTACACGTGCCCTTCTCCACCCCCTTCATTCCCATGCCTACTTATTAGAAGAAGAAAGCATGAAATTAAAAAGCCCAAACTCAGAGACAGATGGGGGCCAATCAGGACAATGGACGGGTTTTTTGTTTTGTTTTTCTTTAAAAAAACAAAAAAGAAGAAGAAGAATAGAGGAAGGATTTCATAGAGAATGACAGAGGACACCAGGGATGAGGGGGACACAGGTGTCAGAGTGAGCTCTTGACTGGAGTAGGCGGGAAGCAGTAGTCTAAGAACTCACAGGAAGAGCTAGTCTTAGCATCAGGGCGGTCTGCGTGTTGAAGACAGGGGTGAGTAGTAAGGGTGGAAGTGAACGTTGAAGCAAAGGATGGGCAAGTGGAGGGCCACAGCCTGGCATCCCTGTCATAAATTTATCATTTGTGATGAGAAATGAATACAGCAATGGAAAAACCATCCCAGGGCGGAAGAGTGGATAATGAATTCTCAGAAGTTAATAAACCAAAAGGAGCTGAGGTTTTGGAGGAAGGCTTCCAGAAGGGAACTGTGGTCTGGCATGAACATGAATGGCAGGGACAGGCTTTGCAGAGGGAGGGAGGCACCCAGGCTGTGGAGGTTAAAGGGAGGGAGGACCTTAGAGTGCCTGAGATTTCATCGGCATCCCTAGATACAATTGAGCTTCAGACATTTCAGATGCTGGAAATCCTGCCTTCTAAGACCTTTGTCTGGAGTTCACTGCTTGGTTTAAAAAGAACAAAAAGTGCACGAGCGATAATCGCTTATCACTGACAACACGATGCTGGCAATTTTTCAAAGTGGCATTGTTCAAATTATTCATATTTTTCTTCCCCTTCCATTTCTCATTAAAGACATAAGTGTTTAAAACCTAAACTATGACACAAGAAACAGCCTCCTACATTTTCACTTGTTTTAATGGAGGGGGGATAAATAGAAAAAAATGATTTAAATTTCCCTTTTTTCTTATTAGCTCTAGGCAACTGGTAAGAGGGGGGAGAAATCTCACCTTGCAAGTAGTTATATAAAGATCTTAGTCTCTATGACAACAGAAAGGTTGATCTGCTTGATATGGAAACAGTTTCTGAAAACCTGCAAGTAAGTAAATGCTAATAATAATTGTGGCAATTTATTTTTTGCCTGTTGTGCCTACTTAACAGAGATTAAACTTCTAGATGTTCGCTTATGGCACGATCCGGAGACTCTGTGAGGAGAAACCCTAAGAACCCAGCAATGCAGTGTACCTGAAGCTGAGCATCTGACACTCCATTCTCTCTCTTGTCACCTCTCCAGCAGGGGTCAGGTCTAGTACAACATCAGCACAGTGGCACCAGACACACGTGGAGAATGTAGTCTAGTCTGAGGATCCATCTGAGGAGAGGCAAACTCGCCTAGGAGATGAGTGTAGGAGGAGAGGGAGGGCATAAGGCTCAAGGAACTTAGAGACCCAATGAATCCTGAGGGATTGAGTTCTCCAGAGGAAAACTTTGTGGGCCACGGGAGAGGAAGCTGAACCTTGAAAATAAAGAAAGAGCAAACATGCAGGAACTGCAGGGGCCACCAGAGGGGCCAGGCAGGAAAGCAAAGAACAAAACCAAATGGGTTCTTCCCTCGCTCAGACCCTTCGGAGAAAAACAAATTAAGGGAAGATGGAAAGTCATGGGAAATCTTTGATTAATTACCCAGAGAACTGTACAAAAAGTTGTAGAGTTGAGTAATTCAAACCATTGTTTGGCACTTGCATGCAAAGAGAAAAGTGCAAACCATGATTAGGAATCCCTTCTCCTTGAAGCATTCACCATGCTAGCTACACACACACACACAAACACACACACACACACACACACATAACCTACCCCAGTCTCTCCACATACTTGACTTGATAGCCTGTAGTCACATCTTTCTTCCATATTTTATCAGTTGTTTAAGTGTGCCTTCTCTAGTGCAGCAGATGTTTGAACCCCAGTACCTTGATATTAGGGGGAAGAAGTGGTTTGTTGTGGACTATTGACCAGTATCCCTGACCACTGTCCTCTAGAGGCCAATAGTACTATTTTTCCAAATTTATGACAAACCAAAATAGAGATGCCTTCTGAGGGCAAATCTTCCATCTGCTTTCGACTTCCAGTCAGAGTGCTAGACTGAGAACTATTTGAAGAAGTCTGACTTAACGTAGCCTTTCATGGGCCTTATGATGATCAGTACTGAGCTATAGATGATTGAATTGAGTAGATGGGCTGGGTGTGCATGTTTACAACCCCAGCATTCAGGAAGCCAGGAAGAGTGTCCTATGTCCAGGAATGCAAGGTCAACCTTGTTTACAGACTGAGTGCAAAACCAGCCTGGGAAAGCAGAGTGTAGCTGACTAGAACAATAAACCAACACGAAAACGGAGTGCATGCTGTAACTCATTCCACCACTAGACATCGCTTTCTAAATCTCCATCTACCCAAGAGCAGGAGCAGTGAGGGTTCTTAGGTAGTCAAGGAGTCCGTTGTATCTTTGTGTTGTGTTAGCATCTGGATCCTGCCATCTGCTGGCTCTCAGTTTGTCCTTTAAATGGTAAATAACAGTTGCATTTCCAGAGCAGCAAGGCCAGGCTGGGAAGGTACATCAGTGACAAGTGCTTGCCTGGCAGGCACGAGAACCTGAGATCCAGGGTTGCAATCTACAATTGTCAATCAACCAATCAATAAAACAAGGGATGAGAGGGCTACGACTTATTCATTTGACTATAGGCTTCTAAATTGTTCTAATCATTTGTTCCTATCCCAGGAGTCATTAAAAACAAAATTCATAAAATCAAAGCAAGTGAGGTAGGACATATAGGTTCCCAATTCCCAAGTCAGGAAACACCAGCTACCAGGTCACATGCAAGTGTCTGCAGAACAGAAGAGGAAGACTTCCAAACTCCTGTAAGAACGTGGACTTCCTGTAAAAGTCTTCCTCCTCCTCTCCTCCTCCTCCTTCTCCTCCTCCTCCTCCTCCTTCTCCTCCTCCTCCTTCTCCTCCTCCTTCTCTCCTCCTCCTCCTTCTCCTTCTCCTCTTCCTCCTCCTTCTCCTCCTCCTTCTCTTCCTCTCCTCCTCCTCCTCCTTCTCCTCCTCCTTCTCCTCCTCCTCCTTCTCCTCCTCCTTCTCCTCCTCCTCCTCCTTCTCCTCCTCCTTCTCCTTCTCCTTCTCCTTCTCCTTCTCCTTCTCCTCCTTCTTCTCCTTCTCCTTCTCCTCCTCCCCCTTCTCCTCCTCCTCCCCTTCTCCTCCTCCTCCTCCTCCTTCTCCTTCTCCTCCTCCTAGTCCTTCTCCTCTTGAGCTTCCCCTGACAGCCTGTCCAGCCATGCTTTGAAGGCAGCTTTTACATCTGATTTAGCTGAGAAACAGTCACCTTGTCCCAAGCTATGTGAGCATCATTGTCCTGGCTGGTTTTGTGTGTCAACTTGACACAAGCTGGAGTTATCACAGAAAAAGGAGCCTCAGTTGTGGAAATGTGAAGCATTTTCTTAACCAGTGATCAAGTGGGGAGGACCCAGCCCACTGTGGGCGGTTCTGTCCCTGGGCTGGTGGTCTTGGGTTCTATAAGAAAGCAGGCTGAGCAAGCCAGGAGAAGTAATCAAGTAACATCCCTCCATGGCCTCTGCATCAGCTCCTGCTTCCTGACCTGCTTGAGTTCCAGTCCTGACTTCCTTTGCTGATGAACAGCAATGTGGAAGTGTAAGCTGAATAAACCCTTTCCTCCCCAACTTGCTTCTTGGTCATGATGTTTGTGCAGGAATAGGAACCCTGACTAAGACAATCATGCTTTCGTCTTTTAAACTGATATTCCAGCAGGACACTAAAACACAAACCGCTCCTAAAATCTCAATGAAAAGTGTGGACTCCAACTGGATCGCATAAATAAGAATTCCTTTGGCTTTGGTTGTAGATCCTCTCTCTCTAGGAAACAATAATTCCTTGGGTTGTCTGGGGTTTTGATTGTTTAACACCCAAATCTGTGAATTTGGGGCTCATTTCTGCTCGTTCACCTGCCACTCTCTGCTCCTCAAGCCCACTAGTCAGCCTTCGTTTGTTTTTTCTCTTTTACATTATTTATTTAGGGCTTAAGAGATAACCCCACACACACTGCTCTTGCAAAGGACCAAGTTTGCTTCCCAGTACCCATAACGGGTGGCTTATAACCGTCTATAACTCTAGTACCAGAGTTCTGACACCCGCCAGCCTCTGTGAGCACTTGCATGCACATGGTACACATAAATTCATACACACACTCACACTCACACACACACACACACACACAGACATGCACACAGAGAGAGGGGGAATTAAATAAACATTTTTAAAAGAATACTTTTATTTCATGTATATGAGTGTTTGTCTGCATGTATGTATGTGGGCCACACAGGCGTCTGGTGCCCAATGAAAGCAGAAGAAAGTGTCAGACGCCTGGAATTGGAACTGCAGGTGGTTGGCTGTGAGCGGTCACCAGGACGCTAGGAATCAAACTCGGGTCCTCTGCAAGAGCAGCAAGTGGTCCTCAGTACTGATTCATCTCTCTCTAGCCCAGCCTCCATTTCTTAAAATAAAGTCACAAAGCCTCTTTCCAAAATGCTATCTTCCAGAGCGGCAGCCAAGGTGCCTTAACCGTGTGTGATCTGGCTGTCCATGAGGTTCGGCAGCTGAGTCAGGATCATAGCGAGAAGCCTTCTTACACAGTTCCGACTGAAAGGGCGATGGCTCCTTAGAACAGGTGTTCACTGTGCCCGTACTTTCTCTTGGTTGGAGAAAACTGCAGATTCTAATGAAGTTTAGCAAATTTCCTCCTAGATTTTTTTTTAGAATAAAACTAAAATACTATTCACTAGGCTTTGCTTCCACGAGACCCCCCCCCCCAGTCAGCAAACTGCTCCCAGCTGCTCTCTGTGTACATGGCCCCGAACCACAGCCCTTTAATAACACCTGAGCCAAATTTGGAAAAGCCCAGTTCACAAACAAAATGGTATGCACAAGGAAGGCCTTGCCCTTTGTTGCTGTTACAGCTGCCCTCGACTCAGATTCCTTGAGGTTAGTCCTGGGTCCCCAGCTTCTCCTGATATCATCAGCAGTAGCATCTTTGATAGCCACAGCCCCTACGTGGTCTGAATAGATCAGGACGACATCCTGGGCAGTCTAGTTTCTAACAGAGGCCCACTCCTCTAATTTTCACTGTGGTTTGGCCTAACAATAAAACCCCGGGCCTTGTATGAAGAGAATGTGGCTCTTGTCTCTGCCTGGGGCTTGGGGCAGAAAGAGCAGCAGAGCCAAGAGGATAGAAAAATCAAGGTTTCACATCATGACAAAGTACCACCACAACAAACTGACGACTCAGGAAGACTGAACAGCCCACACCCCAGATACAAAGCTGCACAGCAAAGATCCATCCTCTAACGGCCAAGCCTGCCCACACAGTAGTGTGCCTAGGAGGGGTTCATTAAGGAACGTAGCCACCGCTTCTACTCAACCTGGGAGGTCAATGAGTCAAAACCTCAAAACACAGAGTTCATTATTGCCTGGAGTCTAATATTCTGACCACCCTGCCTGAGCTGCCTCTGTGAGATCCCTCCCCCAGGGCTAAGCTGACTTCGACTCAGCTGCCCTGTAGGACAGCCAGGCCCCCTTTGAGTACTTTTCTTTCCTCATTTCCCATCCCGGGGCTTCAACCAGCCACAGAAAACATTCAGGTCAGACGTGCTGACCATTCAATCTGTACACTGAACCAGAGACCCATGGGGGAGCCAGAGACCCCCATGCCCTGCCCTGCAGGAACCCTCAACCTTCCAGTCAGATGAGAGAAAGGACCAATGCTCAGATGACTGAAGAAAATCCAGGTGGTTACAAACCACATGAATATCATAAACATGGTGGAGTTTAGAGATAGGAACCATCTTAACCAAAGGGACAGAGAAGCTTTCACAAATGGCTGGTTCACAGAGTTAGGTTTCGTAATTTCAGGTACTTCAATTCCATTCTCAGATTAATTAACAGAATATCAGCTGCAGCCAGTATGTACATGTTCAGTTCCAAAGAAAATGAGGGGGAAAGACGTTTTGAAGTGTTGGGACCAAGAAGCTTGTAATAAATGATGGAGCTTCCTGAAGCATATCCACAGGGTCGCTGCCCTGACAACATAATATTCTCTACCTCTGAGAAATATTGTTGAGAAACCATTACAGATGACACAGACATTCCCTGGGGAGAATTCAACACGTTGTTTCATTTGCCAGAGTTATTCTTGTCATGTTATATTATTGCTGGAAGAATTCTAGTTTAGAGGGCAGGTTGAGTTATTTTGCTGTGTGTCTTTAGAAAACTTTAAATGGATTTTGAGTGAGGGCTTAGATGTGTTTACCATTTTCCTCTGAGGCTTTATATTTTTAATTTAGTTGTTGCACAAATGACTTGGAAAAGCCATTATCTACAGAATCTTCTTAACATCTTCATTCACACGGTATTTCATAAACTCCTTGAAGGAGCTTCTTGGGTTCTCTAGAAATGGCAAGTCACTCAAACTACATTTCCCACTGGGGAAGTTCCAACTGGCTGGAATTTTTTAAATCAATGAGCAAATTCGAACTCTTAAAGTGGCTCCCTAGAGTCAAAACATTTCACAGAAAGTTGTTCTATGACATCTCCCTAAAAGGCTATCAAGTGGAGCTTGTGAGAGCTGAGTCCAAGAGAAAAGTACCAAGTTGAGATGCCCATTCTCCCACTTGGTCGTCCTACTCCTAACCAGTGGAGAGGCAAACAGAAGAATGACACACATGTATAGAACTTTATTGACCCAGGACAAACAGAAGACTACTCCATATCATTGAACTTGTCCATACTAGACCCTGCCAAGAAGTTGCCATGTTATATATAGCTTCATTGGTTCATAGTAAGAAGCTGTAAATAAATGCAGATGTGAGTTCTTTTCTTGTGTTAAGTATTGGATTAGTATTATATAAGATTTTTAAATATAATATTTTATCAATTATTTGAGAATTACATATAATATGTCCTGATCGTATTTGCCCCAACTCCTCTCACATCCACCTCGTCATACTCCTTGCCAGCTTCACAACTTCACTTTAAGAAAACCTAATAAGTGAAATCCGAACTGCCCACATACTCATCCACTGGAAAGTGATAAACCCAGTGGGGATCACACCTCTAAAGAAAACTGACTTCCCCTCCTCCAGAAGCCGTCAATTGACAGTAGCACCTCAGGAGTGGGGTATAATGACCCTCCCTCCTCCATTCTACAATATTGGCGGGCTAGACCTTGTGCAGATTTTGTGCAGACTATCACAGCTGGTATGAGTTCATAAGTATAGCAATCTTGTTATGTCCAGAAGACACTATGGTTCTCCCCAATCTCTGGTACTTACAATATTTCCTCTCCCTCTTCTGCAATAGTCCTTTAGCCTTAATGTGGAAAGGAGGAGTATACAGATGTCCCATTTCTGTCTGAACATTCCATGACACTTATTCTCTGTCCTTTGGTCAGTTACGAGTTTCTGCATTCACTACCATTAGACAAAGAAACTTCATTGATACCTAAGAGCTGCACCAGTATATCGGCATTGAGATAGGAGTTTTTGAGAGCATTTGCTACTATGTCAATTTAGGAAATTAATAGTACTATTCTCACCTTAGGGACCTGTGAGATCCCCAACCATGTGTCCTCAGCCAAATTGGTAATACTAAATGTGCATTTCCTCCTGTGAGGTGGGCCTTAAATACAACCAGCAAGCAGTTGATGACCTCCTAGCATTCATGCCATTATTGTGCCTTTGTCATATCTTGCCACACCAGTCATTATTGTAATTCATAGATTTTACAGTTAAGGAAGACTGTTGATTACTTTCCTTTACTGCTAGCTGCCTACATAACACCTTCCAGTGCTATGAAAGCTAGCCAACAGAAAGGAAATCAACTCAGTTAGCACCAATTCAATTTCCCCATGTTCTACAACCAGAGAATATAGTATCTTCAGCAACAGGGCCTTTTGTGGGCAACTAAGAGCAGTGACAATAGCCTGTATTAGTTTGGGGGTCTTCATGACACCCCTGACAAACAAATTGAGGGTTGTATACCACACCTGACATTGGGTTTTTCATTTAACAAACTAGAGCTTCTGGGAAAGACAATATATTAGTCATTGTTGTATTGTCATGAAGGGACACCATGACCAAAGAAACTTAGAAAAGAAAGCATTTAGTTGGGGATTTGCTTGCAGTTTCAGAGAATTAGCACATTGTGATCATTGCAGAAAGCATGGCAGCATGTGGGCAGGCACTTGAGCAGTAGGTAAGAGTGTTACTGATCTGCAAACGGAGAGACAAAAAAAGAGACTGGGCCAGGAACAGGTGTTTGAAACCTCAAAGCTTCCTCCCAGTGTCACATTTCCTCCAAAACGGCCCACCTACTTCAACAAGACCACACCTACTAATCCTTCTAATCCTTTCAAATAATCACACTCCAAGATGACTAAGCCATTCTTATTCAAACCACCACAGACATTATCTCTCTCTCCTGTGTTAGATAATTTGAATTAAACTCTTTTATATGAATATATATATATGAAGCCTATAAAGTACTAGATTTCCAGAAGACACTTTCAAACATCCTTAATGTTGATTATCTCTTCCCCCACCCACCCTTTATATTGGTACTTTTAAATTTTGTATCAAACCTGTAGATCTTACAGATGATATGCATTCTATTGATCTGAAACAAATCTATAAATTGAAGCTGAGTTCTTTGGTTCCAGTACAAGTCCCATGCACCTCATGCTGCTCATAGGAGAAAGCACACAGTTACAAGGGAAGGTACATTCCTTTGAGTGCATAGTCTGAGACCTACAAGTAAGGGTAGAATTTAGTCGGTGAAGCAGACTGTAGATGTGCCAGATGGTAGAAACAATATGAATGATGTCAGGGATACATGAGGCAAGTTCAAGAAGCACAATCATACCTGTCTAAGAAGACATTATCCAGAAGGAAGATGTGAGCCACAGGCATAATTTAAATTTTTCTAACAGTCACATACAAGAAGTTTTCTGAAGGTAAATGAATTTTAATAAACTATTTAATTTAGTAAATGTAAAATGTTATCATCTCAATTAGCAAGCAATTCAAAACTTATCAAGCTATTTTACAGTTTTTCTTCTAAGTCTTTAATGATTATTATATTTCTGAGACTTGCAAGCCATTACAATTCACACACATTTCTAGCCAATTCAAGACCAGTCACATGTGGGCTAGTGGCTGTCATATTGGACAGTACATGTTTATGTATGAGAAGAGTAGAAAATACAGAAACATAAGTACAGTCCATCTAAGACATTTGTGGATAGTTATGTTGCCCAAGGGCCATCACAGAAGATGCTTGAGCACCAGAGTGGTTTAATGGGAGCTATCAGGAAGAGAAATAGACAGGACATGAAGAAATCCACATGCAATGGAGAAAGAACCTTTTAGGACACTCCAAAATGTTCAATATAGAGTAAAGAACAACCAGGAGTAGTGATTAGGGAACAAAGAGACTGGAAGACGAGACGAGGCAGAAGCCAGCAGAAACTAGCTGTTAATGATGGAAGGGAAGATGTGTTTATAAAAGAAGTGAAGTCAATTGGCCCAGAACAGGACAGAAAAAAGAAGAGAAACCCACTCCCGTGGGCTCTAAGGTTCAAGGAAGAATAGGAATTCAGCTACACCTTTAAATTAAAGACTGTGAGTGTGCCCTCAAAAACACCAAGGGCAATAGCAAGGGCAGATCACAGATGGTGAGATTTTTCACAGGAAATGCAAAAGACAGTATAGTTGTGTGACTGGATTCTTGGAGAGTACTGCACTGGACCACAGACGTGGTGACCATACTTGAGATCTGTCCTTGAATTACCACATGCTTCAGGAAGTCACTGCTCTTTTTTTTAGCATGAGTTTGCCTCTGTGTAGTAAGAACTTGAGACAAATAACCTGTAAGGAGGCCCTTGCTCTGGCTAACAGACCTAACACAGCAAACGTCTCCAGCAACCATCAGATCACTGAAGTAATCACGTAGCCACTGTTCACGAGGGCCCTCCAAAGTTTCCTGCTGTAAAGCATAACCAGCAGATGCCCACCTATACCTACCTCTCGTGGAGTTAGCATGTAAGCCTCAGCTCGCTCCAGGTAAAATCTAAAGCCTAGAGAACACAATGGAGCTATCCCTAGTGATGACATCACCTTAACAGTGCCATCCCTTGGAAGGTTTAACATTTAAATGGAGAAAAACTATTTCCATGTCATTCTAAACAAAAGCAAGTGTTGTTGTAATTACTAAGAAAGTACAAAAAAGAGCAGGGAAATCTGTGTCCGTTAACTGTAGAATAAAACCTTATTTAATAAACACGAGAGCATTAATGTTCTTTGAATTTAAATACACATGCCCACTTTTCAACAAGTTTATCTATGAAAAGTTTAAAAAAATCAAAATCTTTGACCTCTGAGCTCTCCCTTTTAAAATTCAAGCTGCAGCTCTAGCAATAAGCTAATGGTCTGTAGAAAATATATGTGTGTTTATAGCTAGCTTGACTGAATAATGTGGGTAGCATTCTTACACAGTTAGAAGGTGGCTAATAATATTATTTCTCTCCTGCTCCACACTGGGCAGAAGGAGCAGTAAGAGCTCCCAAAAGATGACCTAAGACTCTACCCAGACTTTGGGGACTTCAGATGAATGCTGGATTTCTCCTTGGAGCCTGCCCTGCTCTGGTGTAGCTCTGCCTAGGGCTCTCAGAAGCTCTGCCTAGGGCTTTCAGAAGGCAGGGCTGCCTGGGGAAGCAGCCTGCACTCTGAGAAACCTCAGGGAGGTGAGAACCCTATAGCTATCATTTGCTTTATGCAACCAGAACCTGTCTTTTTAAAAGACTGTCAATTGAAGTCTATTTTTTTCATTCACCTAGAGAGTTTGCTATTTAAAGGAACCATGTGGTGAATCCTTTTGTAGAACAAAGACCTTTTGATAATTCAAATGTATCTCAATTGATAGGTTTTCTTAACCAAGAATTTCTAAATCTATCTCCTTCCTTAAAGGCAGGGCACTGGAGGCTCCCTGAAGTTCTCCAAACTAACCTTACTTTGAGAGCTGACTTAGGAAGCTGGTGAAGAGACCAAACTAGCTCCTCCCATGACTGTCAAACTCAAAACAAAGAAAGAGGAACCTAAGCCCCTCTCTGAGGGCCCAAGAGACATCAGAACCACTAGGGCGGCACAGTAACCCACCTTGTTTTCTTCAAGGGAATTGGGTTTATCTGAATGACAAGAACTTTGAGTTGCTTAACTCTGCCACATGGTGCGCTCAGAGCTTGGCAATTGGGGCAAGTTAAAATCAGGGTACAGTTAGTAGCCCAGGTTTTTAAAAGGGCTGTCGTAGCCTGAGCTTTGGGTATAGGATGGTCCTTCTGGAATGCTCACCACGAGAAAGGAGTGGTGCCTTCCTCTACAACCCCCAAGAGAAGAATGAGGTATAATGTTAGGATGAGGGTCTATGTCCTGAAGCACCAGTCCATGGATGTCACAGATAGAGAATGAGCCTATGTCTTAAAGGATAATTTTGACAGCCCACCAGAACATTCTAGAACATTTACTGAAAGAACTAACTGCACTGCAGAAGACAGCCCAATACAGGGTCCCCATCTGTGCCCAGAGGCCTACTTTGACCACCAGACCTCAACAGTATGAGCTACTGAGTTACACAGAGAGCTGAGAACTGTGCTGGGGCAGCAGTGTTCCCTCAAGAATGCGGATCCGGTGTTCGTGATAACAGGACTCGATGGGGTCTGAGGTTAACAAGCAGACTCCAGGATAAGGAAATTGAGTAAAACCAGCACCAAAATGGCATGGACATGGGCACTAGGGGGCAACCATGCATCCAGAGATGGCTGTGCCACACTTCAAACATGCCGTGGCTTTACTGGGATCCCAATGTTTCTAGTTTCATTCTCAAAAAACAACTCGAGATGGGGAAGTTTTATTTCAGCTTACGCTTTCAGGTAACAGCCCCTCGCTGAAGGAAGTACAGACAGGAACCTGGAGTGGAAAACATGAAGAAACACTATTTGCTGGCTCCCTCTCCGGCTCCCTTACACAGTGCAGGCCTCCCTTCCTGTGGGGCTGCAGTCCACTGTAGGCTGGGTCCTCCCACATCAATCATTTACCAAGACAGTCTCACGTACTTAGTTTATTCTGCTGTGCTGAAGGTCATGACACAAGGTTCACACTTAAACCACAGCCCTAAGCCTATCTCCCCAAGGATGTATCTTAGCTGAACGTCAGGTCCAGTCTCTAAGGGCAGTCTCTGATTCGAGGGTCAGGATCCTGAGGGAGACTCTCCAGCCGTAGGACAGGTCAAGGAGATTTCTCTCCAGATGTGCAGAGTGCATCTGGCCCTCTCTAGCTTATATACTGTACAGTAGGCATCATGGAGTTCTAGGACTGTGTCTGCTAGGGTGAGTGATGTCACTGGATGCTGGTTATCAGGGGCAGCCTTGGGGGTAGTGGGGATCTGACTACGCTGCTTTTACATGTCTAAAATGTATGTTTTTACTATTACATTACACTCTGACAGCTCCCATTTTAATTCTTCATCATGGCAGCTGCCTGGTAGCCCCAGAAGTCATCTAGGAATGAGGCCCTATCTGCTGCTGGTGTTCCTTGTCCCCACCCCTGCATCCCTCTCCCCTAGGGATCAGGGGTGTCATCCACTTGCTTTGACAGAACATAGCTTCTCTGCTATGTGCATAGCATCCGTTCTTATCTAGATGCTGCCCTTAGGAGCTGCTGTCCTAGCCTCACTCTGGACTCTTGCCCCCTTTCTCCTAGAACTCTGCCCTATATTAACTTTCCTACAGGGGTTATTTTGGAATGAAAGCATGTCTAACCGCAAAATACAAATGAACGGGAAGGAAAAGAATGGAAACAGATTTTTCTTCTTTTATTTCTCAGGTACAAGGACTGAATTAAGCGTATTTCTTCACTGTGATAACATGATCATTGATCAACTAGTCTGGTTTGAGTTAACTTTTAAGTCCCTTTCTGTGGTTTCTGCTCTTCTTTATTCAGCATTTATAATAATCCTAAGGTATGCTCATGTGTTCAGTGTTTGTGAGAGTAAGATTGTTAGACTTGTTTGCAAAATTGTTCCTATTTCTAAAAATTCCTGGCACCAAGGAATGAATAATCGAGACATCCCATCAAAAGAGGAGGCTTTCAACAAACCGCAGCCAGATCGGAGGAGTACCTCCAACAACAGAGTCGGTCAGGAAGGGAGCACCCTCAAAGGGAGGCTGTCCAAATGGGTACTAACAAACCGTGGCTGGACAGGAAGAGGAATTCCACCCCCCTACAACAGGGTAGGTTAACTACCATGACAAGTAATTGACTGCTTCGTAATAGCAAGGAGAGAGGATTTCGAACGCTTCCCAGTTTCCAGCACAAAGAAACGCCTGCCGAGGTGGTGTTTGTACCAATTACTCCATCTGCCCGTTACACGTTGTATCTTTTCAGGAAAATGTCACCGTGCCCCTTAAAACTATTGGTCAATATATTTTTTTAAATTGTTGGTCACTCGTGAAAGGGTGCTTTCAGAGATGAAAACCAGACACTTGAGTGCACAGAAACAGCTGTCACTTGAAGGCAAATCAGAAAAGAAGACATAACATTTGGAATGGAATGTGTGGCAGTGGGAAACCATTTTGAATCTGTTTTGGAGCCACAGGACCGTGCTCCTCATGCTGCTTCCTAGGAGCACATCTGTTGTGAAAGCACCAGGCACCTCCTTGCTTTAGCTCTCTCCTTATCCTCTGGCCCCAGGCCTCTCTCTTGACCTAGTCACAGCCACAAAGCCACCGGCTATTCTCTCCTTCTGGTGGCGGGGACTCCATATTCTCCTCTCAGCTGCCTCTCCTGCTCCACAGACCCACATCAACTGAAAATTTCATCTTGCACTTGGGACAGCCAGTGCATGATCTACAGCTCTCTCAGTTCAGCCCAACCTTTGCCCCTCAGCCCTCAGCCCTCCATCAATCAAGAGTTCAGGCAACCTCCCTGGTCAAATCTAAACCAAACTGCTCCTGTGGGAACCACAGTGTGCAGCTCCTGTTTGGAAGAGGATGCTGCCTACCCAGAGACTTGGGCTGTGAGCTCCATTTGCATGAATAAGCAGCTCTGAAGGGTTCGGCTGAAGCTTTTACGGAAACACTCTCCAAAACATGTTCTGCACTGCATTATCCACAGCAATAAAGATTCTGGAATCGGAATTTGGCTGTCAGTTTTATTGATGCTGCATGGGGTACAGTAGAATACGGCTTTCTCTTTCGGAAATTTATTGGCATGGCAGTGCAGAGAGCAATAAAACTGTGTTTTTAATCAGTAAGCCAAGCAGACATGATTCCAGGAGAAATATAGGAAGCAAACACACTACAGCAAAAAGCCCTCTCCCTCCACTGCCCCCTGGGTTTCCAAGAGCTCTGATTAAATAATGGTGGGGAAAGGTGCTTGCTGGGATTGTCCTCAAAAATAGAACCAGAGAACCTTGTTTGCATTACTCCTTCTGTGTGCTCTCTAAGAAACTGTTGAGTTAAAGCATTGTTCAGCAGTGAACTTTCTGAAATTCCTCTACCTTACCTGCAAGAAAGGAACTGCTGGCGGATGGCTTTGTGAGAAGAATAGAGAGGGTAGGGTGTTCTCCAAGAGAAGCGAGGTGTGCTGCCCTGCTTCCCAACACAGGGCTGAGGATTCCAAGGCCCACCTCGGGGCAATATTGGCCAGAGGAAAAGGCATTCTGGGTCAGTTGGCTTGGTTGTTGCCGTGGTTGATTTACTCCATCTCTCTGTGACCCAGTGTCTTTTGTTGCCAAAAGGAAGTACTCATAGCACTCCATTGTCCTTCTGTCATGTGGAATAATTAAAGTCACAGATGGCTCTGTGTAACTCTCACAGCCACTTGTGAAAGCAGCGAGTCCCCTCTGTCACCTGCTGACTGAAGTCTGCTCTCAGAGAGAAGGTGTGTTTTCTTCCTGGTGGCAAGGGCAATTCCTTCTATTCAGAAGGATATATTTCTCACATGAACGCGTTCACTGGATGTGATGGATTGTATTTGCTTGGCCAAGAGAGTGACACTATAAGAAGGTATGGCCCTGTTGTAGTAGGTATGGCCTTGTTGGAGTAGGTGTGTCACTGTGGTGTGGGCTTTAAGACCCTCATCCTAGCTGCCTGGAAGTCAGTCTTCTGCTAGCAGCCTTCAGATGAAAATTTAGAACTCTCAGCTCCTCCTGAACCATACTTGCCTGGATGGTGCAAGGGACTGAACCTCTGAACCTGTAAGCCAGCCCCAGTTAAACATTGTCCTTATAAGAATTGCCTTGGTCATGGTATCTGTTCACGGCAGTAAAACCTAAACTAAGATACCCATAATGTCCTGATTCACTTCCTTCAGAGCCTTTGGTCCAGAAGCCTTGAGTCATTGTGAGTACTCAACCAATGTTGAGTATTGAATCTTTCCTTGAAGAAGCATGTCCTAAGCTATCTTGATGCTCACACACCACTTGGCACTGGTTTTGCTATGGCTGACTGTTACTCTTTTCTCAATTCTTAAGTCCTACAAGTTTTTGGGACAACTGTAAGAATACTTAGGTAGTGGCTTTGAGTGTCTGAAGGAAACTCTCTCATAAATACTCCCTCAAACAACATGAGATGTCCATGAATTAATCATAGGAGGAAAATGATTAGTTCAAATACTGGAATCAGCTGCATGCAGAAAGTGACGGCAGTTAAGAAAGATCTTCTGAGTGACATGGAAGCACTATCATTCAGTATCATTCAGCTTTCTCTCTCCTCACATGCTTTCTGACTGGCATTTGCCAACTTGTTTTCTCACAACTCCCAATAGCTTCTTGCTCATTTTCAAAACCAAGCCAGGATCACTTCAGAACTGTTGGTAACTATTCACTTGGTGTCCTGCCCTAGCTTGATGAAATCTCTCTAGAACATTTGAGAGAATTGTTATTCCAGTTGTATTAATGAAGAAAACTGAAACAGAGCTGGGGGAAGAATTGAGGGCCCGAAGGGCATAGGAACTCTACAGGAAGACCAACAGTGTCAACTCACCTGGACCCTTGGGCTCTCAGAGTCTGAACCACCAACCAAAGAGCAGACCGTAACCGGACCTAGACCCCCTGGACATGTGTAGCAGATGTGCATCTAGGTCTTCATGTGGGTTCCCTAACAACTGGACCAGGGGCTGTCCATAGAGCTGTTGTCTATCTTTAGAGTACGGTCCCCTAACTGGGCTGCCTTGTCTGGCCTCAATGGGAGAGGATGTGCCTATCCCTGAAGAGACCTGATGTGCCAGGGTGGGGGATACCCAGGGAGGGGCTTCCAACCTCTCAGAGGAGAAGGGAAGGGAGGTGGGGATAGGAGCTGTGTAAAGGGGAAGACTTGGAGGGGTCAGCAATCAGGATGTAAAATGAATAAATTAATTAACTAATTAAAAAAAGAATGATACCTGGCATAATCTCCTACTGATATAAGTTCTATTAAACCAAAATCTAGTTATTAATCTTCTAGTGGCAAGCACACACAAATGCACACACAAAAAATCCACAACACACATACATACAAACAACACACAAAATACACTCTACATGCACACACTGCACACCCATTCTACACTCACACACCATACACACACACTATAAACACATATACACTACATGCACACACTGTATATCCACATACCATACACATACAACACATACACACTATACACATATAACACACACATATACATTACACATATGTACATACACATATACATTACACATACATACAATACACACAACATGCACATACTAAACATACATACACTATACACACACTGCACACACATACATACTACCCACACTACACACACATACTACATGCATACACTACACACACACACACACACACACACATTCATGAACTTGGAAAACAGCCAGTCCTAACCCTTAAGCTTTTACCTTTTCCTTTTTCTTTTCCAGATCTCTCACCTATCTCCCTGTCAAAGTAATTCCGTCACAAGCTTTCAGGGGACTTAATGAGGTTGTAAAAATGTAAGTAAGATACTGCATATCAAAAGCCATTTATAATTGAAACAATGAATTTTTTTCTAAGAGAAAATGTAGTTGCAAGGGGATAATTTTTCTAGGAGAGAAACTGTGTTTAGGAAATCCAACTATCTTTATCTTTATAATACAAATAATATCTAGTAGCCTTGGAAGAAATGGTATGATTTTCAAGAGTCATTAAAATCCAGATAATTAACCTTGCTTCAAAGAATTGAATGCGTTTTGATAAGTGATGATATTCTTTTTAAGTAGAAAAGAGATAGATTTCAATCATAAAAGTTCCTCTCTGCTACAGCAGCTATTCCCTAATGTCACTCCTTTTTGATAATTCCCGCATTGATGAAAACATGTTAGAAGTTTATTGTGCATCATAAGATAATCATTGTATCTAAAATAGAGTACATGCAGGACAAAAGCACAGTATTTCTAGCTGTGCTGATGAAAAGCATGAACCAAAAGCAGGAAGCGGCCCCATGATGCTTTATGATCTCCTGTTCCTCTGAGGGCCTCTTGTTCCTGGGTCTCAGCTTCTAGAGCCTCAGAGATCTCATACTCAGAGAGAAGCCTCTCTAGGAAAGAGAATGCTGTCTCATCCCCATTAACATTAGCCTGAGCCAAACTGGCTCAGCCGCTGGCTTATTCTTCCCCAACAGCCATCACTAAACTATCCCAAGTGATGGTTAGAGCAAATTCATATGCCCTAGAAAGACTGTATTGACCTCCTTGGCTCTGCAGGGAACGTCTGCTGTTGCTTAAGGTATTAGCAAGCGGTGATAGCATTGAAAATATTATTAGTATCAAGAGAATTTCCTGCTCTGGCTGAGGAGTGGAGTTCAGTCCCCAGCATCCACGTTCTGTGACTGCCTGTAACTCCAGCTCCCGAGGGGTCGGGGGTGGGGGATCCGATGCCATCTTGTGGCCGCTGAGGGTATCGTCATACACATTCACAGAGAGAAATACACATGCCACATAAAATAAATCTTAAAAACTCTAAGTGTTGAATAACAGCATGGTTACAGGAAACTCACTGTGGGTTTGTGTGTGAGCTCTTCTGCTTTGAAGTTTAGATGTTGAGGGTTTGTAACTTTTAATGCATTGAGAGCTCCTACCAAAGGCAGGCGTAGTTAAATAAGCAAACTATGAGGTACAGATAAGATGAAACAGCCCAGGAGCTATCCAGTACAATGTCGTTGCCTTAGGCACTGACTTCTGTGAGCTAAAGCTCTCGTGGAGTCTGAGCATTAACCTTAGGAATACCCAAACCCACACTTGTGGGTTGGAGACTTTTTTCTCAGCTGCCAGCAAATGGCAGCTATTGTGGGGATTTTGACATTACCACCATGCCTGGGCTCGATCTAGGCCAAAACCAATTCGTTTGCTTTTGTGCCTTTCTTAAGAAATAAATTAAACCAGTAGTCCACTTGCACCCTTCTTCATTCAATCTGTAGCTATGTGCCAGGCAATATGAAGCCACTAGGTACTCAGATGAGAATAGAAGGGACTCCTAGTCATAACTTTGTTGACAGACTGTGACACTAGAGGAAAAGGATGCTCAGAATCTATAGTGTGATTCGACTATCCGTGCTATAACTACCTTGAAAGAGCCTCAGAAATGGGTTTTGAGAAATCAAGAGTTAAATTATAAAACAGCTAATTCAATCCAAATTAAAGCCTCACTGAAGTGATGCGTGGGTACCTTAGAGATCTCAACTGTAGCCTGGCACTGTCACGTAATTAGCATATTGCTTTCCAGAACTGTCAAGCAAGGGAACCTGACCAGACATTTTTTAAAGGTCCTATGCACTTCCAACAGCGGATGATTCAGAGTCAGACAAACAAGAGAACAGACTTTTATATAAATGGGGGGATGGAAACTTATATTTCAATTGCATTGGACTTATAGATATCATACTATATATATATATATATATATACACATATGTATATATATATCCTACAGAGAAACAGAGAAACATTAGCCTTTAATGATGTAGGGATAAATTCTGCAATTCTGGTTCTTCTCAGAAGACACAGAGTCTCTCTCTCTCTCACACACACACACACACACACACACACACAGAGGAGAGAGAGAGAGAGAGAGAGAGAGAGAGAGAGAGAGAGAGAGAGAGAGAGAGATCATTATCACAAGGACATGTTTGTGTCTCTCATTTGTACTTTTTTTCCTCTTCCCTAGTGAAATCTCTCAGAGTGATTCCCTGGAAAGGATAGAAGCTAATGCCTTTGACAACCTCCTCAATTTGTCTGAACTGTAAGCATCAGCTAACGGATAGCTTATTGCTGTACACTATTACCCTGGCTGCTGGGAGCCCACTTGGTATTTGTGTTCAAGCATCCAATGCTAGGAATCCAAGAGGCAAAGACTACAACAATTACTAGGTCTGGGCAGGCACTAATCTCTCTCACTGCAGTGGCCTGAAAGTTGCCATGGTGACAACTGCTTCTCCCTAGGAACTGTGTAAACTCTGAAACATCAACAACACAATGCTGGAAATTAAAATTGACATTGTGAAGTCCTACCAAGTAGCTCTTGCCTCATGGGGGTTGGGGGAGGGGTATAGAATACTTGGAGTAGGTGGGAAGTTGGAAAGGAGTTTAGAGATCTTAAGTTGGTTCATTGGAATCTGTTCAGGCGCAGTCATTCTTTTAAGTAAGTGCTTCGTTAATAGTAACCATGACAAGCCTTGTGTTAAGCCTGTGAACATTGGGCTAATTGGGTTTTATTAGTGTTATTATTGTTAGTCTTAAAAGTACACATTTCCAAATGATCATACACAGACATGCCCCACTCAAAAAGAGATGAGAGATGAATGGCTCAGTTCAGCTTCCAAGTGATAAACCTATATTAACTCACTTGCCCGATATCCTACAGCAGGCTAGTTTCAGAGCTGGACTAGACACTAGGCCACATGACTTACACACCAGGCTTCTTATGCCACCACAGAGGGCTCCCACCAGGGCTTCCTGCAGGACCCTCAAATTCCCCTGTAGGCAAGTCAAAAGGAAGGGAAGGGACATACATCAATACTTGTACACTCTTGTGCTTGGCATTTCCTCTAGGTTGTATCACTACTGTCATGGCTGCCCAGAATAGTTAGACAGTTACCATTTTGTCCAGAGAATGGAATGGAAAGTATGTGGATACTTTAGGCACATACTTGTCTGGGTTGGGACTGAACTCCAGCGCCGTCTTTCTCTAAAGCTTGTGTGTTTTCCATTACACCAGAAGGACTCCACCAATGGTCCAGTGAGTAACTATCTAAGCAGATTAATTGATAAGCACACAAGCACCTACTATATTGCCTGCCTTGGCCTAAGAGCTGCTAGAGCACAGAGAGGCTGAATACAAACATCCACGAGGACAGCCAGAGAATTGAGAGCAATCCACCAAACAAACACAGAAAAAGCCAAGCAATGGATATCTAAATTCCAAAGAAATTGTCTGGACTTACTGTGTCTTGTGCATAGGGTTCATCCTTTGGTGGTTGGCTCTACAATCCCAGACCTGAAATTCTGCAGCATTAACAGGCTTCCCAGATAGTGCTGCAGCATCATCAGGACAGCAAGTGATAAACAAAGTAAGACATCAACTGAAAGAAAAATGAAGCCTTCTCCCAGGGAAGTTTGTGCACTTCTAAAGGAGGCCCTGAGACTTGCATGCTGGCCTCATGCAGTCTCTGTGCTTTGTTCACGGTGGTACCCTGCATAGCTAGGGCAGTGCTTGACAGGAATAGACAATAAATATTGATAGAATGTGTGACTGTATGAGTAAATGTTCTATGGTTAGACCTCAAGGGATTTTTACGAGGGAACAATCCCTGCCCCTCGCTTGTCTGATGCATGCTTGATTCAGTTATTAGAAGAATCAATACCGCAGAATAACTCACATCTAAAGACTACAACCTTATGTCCATGGTCCAGGTGTCAACAGTCACTATAGTATGGTAGAATGAACATTATTCTTGGAATCAGAAAAACTAGATCCTGTTCAAGCCCTGTTACTCTTCAACTGAATGATGAGAAAAACCATTCACCATTAACATTGGCAGAGACTTTAGTGTAAACCAGTCACATTTATTCCCCAGAACCTACACTATTCATGGATTATTATAAAGGAAACCAGAAGGGAAAAAAATAAACCAGTGGAGGGTTGTAAGAGTAATGTGGGAGGGTATCACCACCCCCCACCCCCTACCCACCACCCACCACCCACCACCACCATCATCTAAGAAGGGCACACTAGCTCAGAGAAGCTAGGAGGATGGGAATCGTACATAGATAATTATCTATAGAATGTGCATAAGATTCCAGAAATCTGAATCCCAAGGCATATGTCCTGTGCTACTGTGGATGTGTGTCTATCTGGATAACTTCCCAGTATGCTTACCAACTCAGTATGAACTGACCTGGTTTGCCTCCGACGGGCTGTATCTATTTGTTCATTCTCCTGGGAACATCACTTCCTATCATGCCCAGTGTGCAGGCTCCATATCGGGCAAGCTCTACTTGGCCAGGAGCCCTGGACCTTGGTGTTATCTGGTGTGTAGGAGCAGAAGTAGAGATACGCACAGATAAACTCCCAGCTAAGATGCCTACACCTGTCGTTTTGGAAGGGAGGACACAGCTTCTTGGAAATAGCTGGCAGGAGCCTCAGGACACCCTAGAATTCCAGGAACTTGTGTTAGGCATTGAAAGTACTTGATGTCATTGGTGGGATTTTAGTCAAGAATGCCTGGTGGCCAGTGTCGTGCATCCCAACATCTACTAAACTACTGCCCATCCCCCTTCTCTCTTCACAGACTGATCCAGAACACCAAAAACCTGCTATCCATTGAACCTGGTGCTTTCACAAACCTCCCTCGATTAAAATACCTGTGAGAAACGTTCCTTTATAAACATGGAGAAGATGGGTTATCTATGAAGTTGAAAGTGATCGAAATGTCAAAAGACATTTGGGAGTTTGTTTTTAAGATCTTGCTTCAACTTTTTTATTCTGTGTAATATGTGAGTCTGAGTGTGGGTTTGTACACAAGTGGAGTGTCCACGATGGGCACAGAGGACATAGGATGCTCTGAAGCTTGAATTACAGGCAGTTGTGAGCTGCTGTGTGGGCGCCGGGAACTGAACTCTGGTCACTTGGAAGAACAGCGAGCATTATTAACGACTCTCCACTGAGCCATCTCTACAGCACCCTGAACAAGGTTTTTGACCAATAGCCAACTTCTGGTTTAAATTTAGTCAGTATTTCTTGTATTTACTATTCTGGGAGTTTTTACACACATATAAGGGGCTCCCCACATTCCCTCTGCCCAGCACACCAGAGGAGAGCATTCCTCCTTTGCAGTGAGTTTCAGAATTGTAAATGGGAATGGGGGATTCACAACATGTCAGAAAGGACCAAGGAGCACTTCTAAGGTGAGTGGTAGTGAGCAAAGCTGGGGAAGCAATTCCGATTGGGGTTTCCCCCACTGCACCAGAGAGTCTCCTCTCTTTCTTCTCATCAGTTCATTCATTCATCAAGGGAAAACTTTCTAGGTGGTGCCTGAGGTAGGCACTGTACCATGCAAACTCAATCTTTATTTTCTGTTTTCCATTAAATCCTACCAAGGCTACTGGCTAGCACAACAAATCAAGTCCCACCATGATCCAACAGCAACCAGTCCTAGCAGCAGTGCAAGATTCCCAAAATTCCCTACAGTCTTAGCTGTGTTGGTGATGGATCTTCCCCCATAACAAGTCACCCATACCACACAGAAAAGTTTACATCCTCCTAACAGAGTCTCTCTTCTCTCTACTTCGTAATAAACTACGTTTCAGGAGTCCCCAGGGGAGTACCACCTCCACCACTATCCAAATGAAGAACCAAAGGAAAGCAGAGGATGAGGAAGGGGCCTGTCTATTATGACGCACACAGTCAGTCTTGTTCCGAGGAGCCATGCAGAAGCTGTAGATAGATGTGGTGTAGTTCTCTCTATGAATAGTTGTAAACCAAGGTATTTCCCCCTCCAAGGTTGTGCACATAAGCATCTACCACTTCAGAAGTCATTATGGATAACCCAGGCCCAAATTTGACCAGCATGGCCTCTTACTAGCCCATTGACTTTCTTAAATAGCACTTTAGCCAAAATGTGGGATTCCCCAATTCAAGTCCACGCTACAGTCTGAATCTCCTGCTTACCCTAGTGTAGACAAGGCATGAATTGACTCCGAATGCCTTTATCCCTGTAGCATATTCATTCATATGAACTAATAGAAACATGGAGATGAAAGGGCATGGAGAGAAGCCTGCTGGGTGTCATTGTCATCAGAGGGCCAACCAGCTCCTATCAGTTGTCTGGAACCCATGTCTACTGGGCTTAAAACTCCACTGGCAGAAGTCCAGATGCCTGCATGCCTCTGAAGGAGTCTCATTTTTATAATGAAGTATTCTTCAATTTCATCTGTCTCGTAAGCTGCTCTCTTCTTTGGAGGTTAAGTAAAAAGCAGGAGCCTTGAGTGTCTCCAACCACAAAAGGAATGGTCAATGGTTTCAATGAGATGCTAGGAAGAACTTCCTGAACCACAAGTAGCTAAGTAAAGTTTCTAATAATGAAGGGTATAGGTTTCTCAAAACGTTAATCTTCTTGCAAAGTTCGAGTTAAAGCCTGCTCTAAAAGGAGAAGGTTCCTTTCTGGAACTATCAATAATATGGATCTAGTACAGTAGTTATCAGGAGAAAATGGGCTACAATCCAACAGGAAAATGCAATGGTTTTAAAGGAAAGACGAGCTGGAAATGCAAAGGCAAAAGACCCAGACCATGGTCTCATCCCTAAATGTCTAAACAGGAACCCTTATGGGAACTTCTCCTAGCAATGGAGCCTTTTCAAGTCTGACAATCTTCCTCACCTAAAAGTGTAACTCATAAAGTCAAACTCAATATTTTAAAGTTTAATGTGAAAGCGGTGTTTGCAGAGCGCCTTCCTCCTCGCTTTCATATTTATAACATAACGATAATTGCTTATACTCTCTGCCCACATCACCACCCTGCCCTGAATCACAGGAGCATCTGTAACACAGGCATCCGGACCCTTCCAGATGTTACGAAGATCTCCTCCTCTGAATTTAATTTCATTCTGTAAGTATCAGGCTGATTGCTATGCATAACCATTTCCTATTTGCAGCTAAAATTTAGAAAGTAAATATTTCTCATTTCTTTCCCCTAGGGAAATCTGTGATAACTTACACATAACCACCATACCCGGGAATGCTTTCCAAGGGATGAATAACGAGTCTGTCACACTGTGAGTACAGCCTCTGGAGTCCTGCTCAGCTGCACAGCCTGCTGCAACCCTCACTTCTAGTCTGAGGTCAGCGCTAGGCTCTGTGTTTCACTGCATCCCTTAGTCTCTGAGCATTTACCCTAGACTGCCAACTGAGGAAGGAGTTGTATGGGACAGCTGCAGGGCCGTATGCTAACATAGCAGCAGACTGCTGGGTCCTGAGGGTGGGCAGCATTGACTTCCTGTGGGTGACGTTCTTCCGGCACCAGGCTAATTCTTTGAGGCTGGACCTTTATTCAAAGATTAAAATTCTCAGCAATTTCGACGTAAATGTAATCAGGAACTGAGAGTTGCCACTCATAGGTATGCGAGTATGAAGATGGAGTCAAACAGGAGCGGGAGGGTGGAGACGTTCAAGACGCGATGGGCAGTCCCTGGGGAGCTGTGAGCTCCCAGAGAGTCATTCCCACAGAACAGCACTCTGCGTGTATGCAAAACAGCTGCATAGTATTGGCTCCGCAGAGCCATTACCTGATGTTGGCTGTGATTTTAAGAGGAACAGTGCACACGGCTGGGGTGTAATTGCCCCTCCTCTGAAGCTAATGGGGACTCCTGGGATCCATTCCTCCCAGAGTGCCCGTGAGCCATTGTGCTCCATGTCCCTCCCTGTTCTTGGCCCTTCATCTCAAAGGGGTGTGATTAGTCATTTGCCCGGCACTTGTTCTCCGTTGAATGGACCCTTGTGTAAGTGAAGGGTCATGTGGAGCACCCCGCTGGACAAAAGGTATTACACTTGCTGAGGAAAGCCTTATTTTCCCAGCTATAAAGTTCAACTCCTTAATTAGAAAATAATGAAAGCAAGCCTTCTCTTTTCATTAGTAGCTGGATTTGTGATTTTGCTCTTGATGGAACCGGTCTGGCCCACCCCTACCCAAATCTTTACCAACCGTGAGCTCATTTAGTGAAAACAAAACGCTTCACGTGGTACAGGAAAAGCTCTGAGGGGCTAAGGTTCAAACTATGCATTACGTGCGTCTGTCCCTTCACAGCCACTGTGGCTTTTCATTAGGTCTCCAGCGGCCACCCCATCATGTCCCAACCCACCCAACCCGCCCCCAGTGAGCAGAACTTAGCTGTGCAACTTTGTAAATACTCTGGATGATGATGGGTTCAGCCAATCACACAAAACAAACAACAAACAACCTTGATCGCCACTTGAACTCCTCGGGTCAGGGGAAGGTCATGCCAATTGCCTTTCCTAAGACCCTATAAAATGTGACAAGATTTATGGCTGCACCTATGACAAACCACAGTGTAAAGGCAAGTGCGTATGGCGCCTCAAGGTTAGTCCCAGCTCCAAATATAGCCAACAAAACCGTGTCAGTCTGGCTAGGCTTCCAAAGCCTGGGTCCCGTGTCTGTTCAGTGGGATTACTGATGCCTCTTTTCACAGATCTAATCACGCTCGCACTGTGTCAACCACATAGTTATCACAATTGCCACAATTACCCACAATTAACAACTAAAACTAACAACCCAGAGCAAGTCAGCTGGTGAGACAACAGCTCACCACATTTTAAATGTTGGGGTTTGTTAATGCCGTTCTAGTTTGATTTTCTGTTGCTGTGACAAAGCACTCTGAACAAAAGCAATTTGGGGAAGGAAGGTTTATTTTCTTACACTTCTGGGTCTCAATCAATTACTAAGGGAACTCAGAGCAGGATCAGAAACCATGGAGGGGTGCAGTGTGCTGGTTTTTCTCTGTCTCACTCCCAGGCCGGTGCCCCACTAGCTTTCTTACAGCCCAGGCCTAGGGATGATGCTGCCAAAGATGGGCTTTGCCCTACCATATCAATCATCAGTCAAGGCAATGCCCATAAATACGCTCGCCAACAGATCTGATCTAGACAATTCCTCAGTTGAGTTTTTCCTTCCTGGGTATTCCCTTTGCTTTCTACTGCTGTGAAGACCAGAACTCAGGAAGGAAGAAGTTTATTTGACTTATCCCAATCACAGTCAATCTATGAGGAAGTCAGGGCAGAAACTCAAGCAGGAATAGAGGCAGCAACCAGGAAGAAATAGACTATTTATTTTAGCTTCGAATTTTGTCTATGCACTCCTCTCCCACGCCCCCTCTCCTCCCTGGGAGGTCCCTCTGTTTTGTTCTGTTCTGTTCTACTCTGGATCCCTCAAGAAGTTCAGGCAAGCTGTCTGAATTCATCGGCCTGCTTTGCTGTGACTAGATTCAGCCCAAATATTGCCACAGGAGCACTGAGAGGGCCCTGCTATAAACCAAGCAGCACATCTCGTCACACTGTCTCTTGGCCATTGCTTAAGGAAGGGTCTATCACATGCACGTTCTCTCTGTTCTTCCCAAGTCCACTGTGTTGGGCTTCTTGGGTTGTGACATGCCATTGGCCAAACCTCTCAGCACCTGTTGTTTCTTAAGAATTACAAAGAGAATTACACAATGATCATTTGTACATGCCCTCATTTTCCTATACTTACTAAACAACATTTCTATTTTTAAAGGGACTCCTTTGCTGCCGTCTTTTCTCCTGAATGCTCTCTCTTGTTCTCTCTGTCTGTTTTTAAGTATTACTTGGAATGTGGATTTCTCAAAACTGTATCTGCCACATTAGAATCCATTACTGTCATCTTTCTTTATGAAACCTGCCATTTTCTTTAACATGGCATATGGTAAAGTCACGTAAGTTGACATGCACTTGACTGAGGTAGGGGAACATGCAAACAGCTCAGGCCTGCTGAAAGACAGGCAGCTCAGGCAGCTCAGAGCCTGGGAGCCCCATAGAAACTGAGGACCCAGATTATTCAAATCAGGTTCACAGCAGCACATATGAGTCAGACGGCAGCAGTTACCCCACAGCCCCTGCCAGGATGTGTGCTTTGCCCACGATGACTTATTTAGCTAAAAGAACACAGGCCATGTAGGAGACAAAGGGTAAGTGTGGTGTCCCTCTTCTGTAGGATGCTCGTCCGATGCTCACTTAGTTTAATAGAAAGGCAGTAGGGAGAGAAGGAGGAAGACAGGAAAGAGAAAAAGAAAATGCTTTGTACATGTCTTCCACCGGCAAGGAAAGACCTAAATTGCCAGACATTGTTTTTCCACAAACACAATCTCTCCTCTTTGAAATCAACCAAAAGCTAGGCGGCTTCATGATCCAAGAGAATGTCTAACATTGTTAATACAAGCCCAGAAGCACTGTGCAGAACCCCAGAATTATCCAAAGGGAAGGCAACATTCAAAAGTACAGTATCATCTGCGATTGATGTCTAACTCCTGAATCTTGCTTGGAATGAAAAGATGTCATCCTCTCTGTTTGATTTGCAATTACTGATATCTAAACAGAGAACCTAGACAATGCCTTCAATTGTGGGTCTGCAGCTCTGACAGAGAAGCAAGGGGACCTTTGTCTCATCTCCGCACCAAAGAAGCCCCCTCCTTTCATTCTGACACCATGAGTGTTGGGAGGGAAGACAATATCTGAAGTAACACTCCAGATGTTTTCAAATGCTTTGAAGGGGCTGTGTGAGCCTGGCAGCATGAGGCCTCCCCCTCATGTCCACAAATTCTCCAAACCAAGGGAGACCTTCTTTTAATCAGGGCAAGACAGCATTCTCCATTGTGTACTGCTGAACACAGTACACTGAGGACAGAGAGCATTTGCCACTGAAAGGGAAGCAGGGAGCTACTGTCCAGAAAATTCCAACAAGCGTGACCCAGACTATTCACATATAAAAACAAGAGATGTAAGACAGCAGCTCCAACAGAGGTGCACTAGGGCCAATGCAGTCAGTGCACTGGGGAGACAGCCCAGGCCGCTGACCAGGCCTGCTCTGCAGAATCAGAAAGGCCCCACTACAATGGAGGGAAGTAACAACTCATTTAAACATGGGCCTAGAATTCAGGGAAATCCTGTCCAACTCTTGTGAAGGGAGCCCTTTCTTTCTCTCCATTCAGGGAGCTGGAGATCACAGCATTGGCTGAGTTTCAGAGTCTACTTCTAAGTGATTGATACATGTTTACTCATGACAGCTTAAAAAGGATGATACTGTTATTACCATCCCGATTGTTGGATGAAGAAACTGAGGCATGAAAGGTTAAATGACTTATCCAAAGTAATTCAGCCTTAAAGAAGCAGAGTGGTATTGGAGCCCACGAAGCCACATGTACAGCACTGGCTTTATGAGGCCAGAAAGAAGGGACACTATCCTAACATAAGCCCGGAAGCACTGTGCAGCACCCCAGAATTATTCAAAGGGGACGGCAACATTCGGAAGTACAGTGTCATCTGTAATTAATTTCTCACTCCTGACTCTTACTTGGAATTAAATCAACTGTAGCAACAGTGAGAGCACAAGCTGCAGAGCTGGCCCAGCAGTTGAGGCTGCCCTTCCAGAAGACCGGGGTTCATTTCTTAGCACTTACATGGCCGCTCACAACTGTCTGCAACTCTAGTTCCAGGGGATCTGACACCCTCTTCTGGACTCTGTGGGTACCAGGCACACAGCGTGGTACACAGACAAAATAAAATAATAGAAAAATAAAAATGCTAAAGCTAGGGTCAAGGTAGCAAACCAGAGCAAAGAGGAAAGGGTTTCCAGGCAACTACAAACAGCTTTCTTTGCTAACCCCCTGGGCAGGAATGTTTGTCCTAACCCACCAGAGGTCTAGCTCTACCACTTTGAGTAGAGGAAATGGCGGGAGGACGATACTGTGGACAACATGGTTGACACCAGGGAAAAGGCCCATCACATGCTGATACACCCTAGGGCAGGGGTTCCCAGTCAGGCAAAGCAGGGCTGGGTTACAGGAGCAGTGGGACTGAGTCTGAAGCCACACGTACAGCACTGGCTCATGTGAATCAAGTTCACGTGATTCTGTTTAGGTGGATGGCGACCCATGCTTGGACAATGCTGGTCTAGACTCTGAAAACTCAGATTTCAGAACTACTCAGAGGAAACAGAGCTGTGACTCTTTCACTGTACAGCGATATCTGTAAGAACCCCCGCCATGACAGGAGGTTGACAAAGAGCAGTATTCTAAGTATAACACCTTTTAAAAGGTCTTGTGGGATTTAGCTGCCAACAAGGTGAGAGAGCTGTATGTAATTACCCAAAATGACAGGTCTGAAATAGACCTCCCTATCCCTTCATGTTTTACACTAGAAAATAATAGGGGGAACTATTGGGAAATGGCATCCAACAATCTAATGTGGGTCACAGGAGTTCCTGCATGCAACTGTACACAGAAAAGAATCCTGGAAGTCGGGGAAGGCTCTCTTCATCATGGATGCCAAAGCTGGTGGTTTTTATAGTTTAGCTCTTAGCATTCAAGGCTCCTAGTTTGGTGGGAGTTAGTTAACTACAGTATGGGGGGGGTTGGGGTGGGAGTTAGTTAACTACGGTACATTCATTGTACAGGTTATGGAGCATGGCTCGACATTACAATAATGTGCACAATATATACCAATCAGATCAGTGTGATCAGAGTTTCTATTTTATCATTGTTTCTGTGTCGGGGGCCTGTGTGCTCCTTCTTTCCAGTTCTTCATAAAATATGTAGCAGGGTTTTGACTGTCGGGCTCCTCAGCTCTCGCTGAACTCGATCTAATGTGCAGGTTGCAGGGATTACTTGTAATCTCTAATTTAGATGGCCTGAGTTTCCCACTTAGAGCATCATACTTCTGCATGAGCGCCACCTCTGCTGATTGTCAAAGGCTTGCCGGGAAGAAACAACACATCCACATGCTACAGACATGCACGTGAAGCAGGAAGGTAACATGCTACAGACATGCACGTGAAGCAGGAAGGTAACATGCTACAGACATGCACGTGAAGCAGGAAGGCAGACATCTATGTTGCCTTGAATCAGCAGAGACCAGAGAAACCTTAGAGACACTGGAGTGGTGTCTGAACCATCTTTCCTTGGGCTTCTTTCTGGCTCTGGCATTTTCTAGCATGGCTCTTATGTCTATTTGAGTAATGTGTGTGACTGTGTGTGTGTGTGTGTGTGTGTGTGAGAGAGAGAGAGAGAGAGAGAGAGAGAGAGAGAGAGAGAAAGCAAGAGAGAGATTACGTGTGAGTGTGCATTTATGTGTGTGTGAGTTTATGTATATGTGTATATGAGTGTATATATGTGTGAGTTTATGTGTGTGTGAGTTTGTGTGTGTGTGTGTGTGTGTTTCATGTATGGGGGCTGTTTTATAGATGCATATATTTTTATATAAAATGACAGAACACAAGTTAATAACCATTCATACCCTAACTGCAGGCCGTATCCTCCAACTCATCCCGCTGGCTCTACTCCACTTCACTCTTTTAAATGCTGGTTGCTCTCAACTGCATTGCTTCCTCTACCTGCTAATGGGGCTTAAAAAACTGTTTGCAGACATTTCGGTTTTGGGGACTATGGAGCCAGTTTGGCATCAACAAAACCATGAGCACACAAACAGAAATAGAGGGTGAGCGGTGACCCAGCGCTGCAGCTTTGCAACCCTTCGAGCCCACAGGACCAGGGATCTACAGAGTGCCTCTGAGCCAGCCTAGAGCCAGGCCTGCCACCCCCAGCCCACCCCACTGCTCCCAACCCCTACCCTCCATCCCCACCCCCTGCCCTCACTCTGCCCCTAGAAACCATAAACCCGACAATACCAACAGTTGCCTTTCTTATCCTAATAATGTAACAGCCATAAGAAGTAAATCAGAACATGGGCGTGTCAGAGCCAGTCAATCCCAGCACCTAGTAAACATTTTAGAAACTGGTGGTGGTGATGATGGAGGAGCAGTAAGAACAGCTTCATCCCATGCGCCTCCAGAGTCCAGAACAGTGGAGAGACAGCTAGCTGTTGTGAATGCCAGTGGTTATCTTAGCAATAAATGTCACAGGAGGAGAGCGTCTGCTTCCAAAGTGCATTTCTGTCAGCTCCTTCCCATCCCTAAGCCCTCTCTCCTCCCTCCTCCAGCAAACTGTATGGAAATGGATTTGAAGAAGTACAAAGCCATGCATTCAATGGGACGACTCTAATCTCGCTGTAAGTATATGCTGATTTCCCTGGCTCATGAATAACAATGAAGCAGTACTCTGGCTACCAGATCACATTCAATCTTCAGCAACCAACTCTGGGCAAAAATAAACTTTCAAGTGGCTAGTCCTCAGAGTTGCACGCGTGTTACTAGGCAACCGGCTGGCTGGAAACCCCAGAGAACCCTGATTTCAAAGAGGAAGCAGCCCTCCTCACATTGAAGTTGACAGTTTGCTGAAATATTCAACACTCTACTTTGTGCCTCATCCACCTTGCAGCTCCCTTCTCGAGCCTGCTCTCGCAGGTTGATGGTGTGTTAGAGACAGACTATTTCAGAAAGAGACTCTTCCCCAGACCCCACCGAAGGGAACAGGGTAACACCGTTTTACCAGCCTAATCAGCCGCTGCTTCACAGCACCTCCCTCCTGCAGGCAGGGAAGAAGGGAAGAAGCACTTCTCCAGAGGAGAGGGAACTCTGGTCATTCCCCCAATTCAGTCCAGCCTCCAGCTGCCCACCCCCACCCCACCCACCCCACACGTCCAATAAAACGCCTTTAATTCAGGGACTCATCCTAAAGATGGCTCCTTCCATCGCTGTCAATCTCCTCTCCCCACAGCCATTCTCAGGAACAGTGGTAAGTTCACGTATTTATATGGATGCAGGGATGCATGTGGCCCATGACAACATAGGATGAGGTTCTAAATGCTCATCATGACCAGCAATACCTAAAAGCACCTGAAAAGTTAAACTGAAGATAAAGTTAATAAATACAAACAGAAAGGCCTTTAAAATAAACAAGTTAGTAGCCAGTGAGGTGGCAGCGTTTAAAGAAGCTTGTCCCCAAGCAAGCAATCTTGGAGAAAGAACTGACCTCCAAAGAGTTGTCCTGTGAGCTACACAAATACACACACACACACACACACACACACACACACACACACACACAATGATATGGACACATTTTCTCTCACACACAAATAATGTAACAAAAAAAAATTTAATAAAATGTCTGAAGCAAGATCCACACCAATGACCACGCTTTATGGAAAAGCCAGTAAGAGTCACCGCTGCTCGTTAACGCAGCTTCCTGAGCTGACGTTCTTTGTCTTGGTGGAGCTCAAAGGGGCTAAGAATTTAAACTTTTAAGAAGCTCCCAGAAGACCCTCATATGTCAAGGTCTGAGGCTATGTATCTCAGGTCTAAATAATATACTAATGATTTTTAACTATAGATCTTAAACCAAGGAGCCCACTGTGATGATACCATGCTGTGTAGTTTAGCAGATGAGAGCCAAGGCCTAAGGTTCACTGTCTATCAACTTGTATCACCTTGAACAAGTTAACCTGCCCAAGTCACAGCATCCTCATTCATAAGCAAGGCTGCCAGTAGAGGATTATTTATTTTGAGGATCGATCCAGCAAGAGAATAGGTCGGCTTCATACCCTTAGTGCTTAACATGATGCATGAGTAAGTGCTCATTGATTAAGTTTATCCCATGATTCTTGTGAATGAGTGGATGAAGATTTGTATGCGCTCAGCTCAGGGTGTAGAGCCTACCACGTATTGAAGAGGTAAAAGCATTGTCCTTATGGAGGGGATTTGGAAATTGTTTTGTTGGCTTGACAGCTGCATAAACAGTTCATTAATAAGAACCCCAAGATGAGGGGAGAAGCATCACTCTCAGATGCCCCTTTCTATTATTAATTCAACAAACCACAGCTCTATGGAAGGGGCACGCTGTATTCCGCCAGAGACGAAAGGAGTAAGCTGTAAGCTGTAGGGTTTACCCAGAGGGATTCACGGCACCGGAAAAGCCAATTCCAAATGGAGTGTGAACTGTACCTGAGGGGCAACTCAAACACAAGGCCGTGTGTTCTGCTTGCCAGAGAGCCGTCCTCCAGGATTTCAGAGGCAGGGGAAAGTATTAAATAACAGTGGGGAGTGGAGATGCAGACTTTGAGCCAGACTAATGTGGACAGACAAGGCAGAAGGAAAATGTGTGCCCGGCAGAAGCCAGCCAGAGGGATGGCCACAGAAGGGATGGCGGACAAATAGAGCTTTTCAGAACATTGGGAATGTGGGGGCCAAAGAAAGAAGGCCTAGATAGCATGGGAGGAAATTCAGAGTGTTCCTCTGTTAAGAGACAGGACGGGGTTGGAGGAGCAGGATAAGGACCCTGCGGTCTTCCCAACAGACTTCAGCCACCTAGACAGGGGCTCCCAGTGAGTACCCACTGAGAATGCACATCAAAGGACTCCGATTACACTATGAGAAGAACCACTTGGAAGCCTAACTCTTTGTTTGGTTTGTGGCTTTTGACAAATTCTGAGGCCTCCAAGGTCACAAAACTCAGAATGATAAGGAGCTCGCTACACTTTAGCCTTGGACATGCTAAGGAGTCATTTGAGTCCTCCCCAAGCTCCTTGGTAGCAAGTTCTTAAAAATCCAACTGAGAGGCCGAATCTGTCAAATTGTGGCACAAAGGGTTTTATCAAACGACAGGAAAAGATAGGTGTCGCCAAATACACACTGTCTTAGGGTTTTACTGCTGTGAACAGACACCATGACCAAGGCAACTTTTATAAAGACAACATTTAATTGGAGCTGGCTTACACGTTCAGAGGTTCAGTCCAGTGTCATCAAGGCAGGAACATGGCAGCATCCATGCAGGCATGGAGCTGAGAGTTTTATGTCTTGTTCTGAAAGCAAACAGAAGTCTGGCTTCCAGGGACCTAAGATGAGGGTCTTAAAGCCCACACCCACAGTGACACACCCACTCCAACAAGGCCACACCTCCTAATAGTGCCACTCCCTGGCCCAAGCATATACAAACCATCATATATGCACTGATAATTCCACAGTTTCACCAAAGACTCCTGTCTTTCTTCCTGTTTGTCTACCCCTTTCCCTCCCCCTCTGCCCCACCACGCCGTGCAGGCAGCCTAGTCTGGGCATATGCTCACACAACTGTGAAGGTTGGCGTGAAATGCAAACGTGACTAAGGAAACTGTCTTTCCTCACAGGGAGCTAAAAGAAAACATCTACCTGGAGAAGATGCACAGTGGAGCCTTCCAGGGGGCCACAGGGCCCAGCATCCTGTGAGTACCATGGTACAGCCTCCTTTCCCCACAGCTGTCCAGTCATATCACTGCCAGCCTGGCTTACAACATCTGTAACTGAAAAGGATCGAATGTGTCAGGGCTGTGCTACCAACATGAACCCCATGTGGGGCCTCCGACAGAGCCCCACGTTTCCAGGGGCTGCACTCTGGTGCCTCTGAGGGAAGGTTGTACTCAACCTTTCTCTCACCTGCTGAGCATCCCTGTTTGTGCAGCACAACCTCAGTCTCCAGGTGTTGTTATTATTGCTGTTGAGTGCGTTTGTGTGTCTATCTTCCCTAGTAATTCACTCTCTCTGGTTTTATTAGGAGACAGGCATCGTAGATTATGACTTAGCACGATGGCCTCACTTGGTCTCGGTAAAGAGCCTGTGTCCAAATAAGATACTTTGAGCTCCTAGCAAAAAAGATTTGAACATGTGAATTTGAGGGGCCATAAGTCAATCAGTAACGCCAAACGTAGGGTGCTATGTGGAGGGTAGCTCCGGACTTGGAACTCACTCAGAGAATCCATTCTGACCTGAAAAACCCCTAGCATTTGGATGGCTATGGCTGAGATGTTGCAGGTGGGTTCTCCCTACCATCGTGTGAGTAGTGAACCTCGAATCCTCCATGGGTTGGGCTTGTACAAAGAAAAGCTTCTCCAGCCAGTCTCGGGACTTTGAGAAAACGCACAAACATTTAAAAGGCAGTGCAGTATGTGGCCAGTTAGCAGAATCCCAGTAGTTGGTCTATTCCAGGGCTGATGGCTTCCCAGTCATGTGAGGCCACTCAGAAAACTGTTTAACTGTGTAATTGTTTGTCTGGCTGACCTTAAGACTCACTCAGGTTTTGCATGAGTCTTCAGAGCTGTTATGTCTAACTACACACACACACACACACACACACACACACACACATCACATACTCTCAGTCCTCAGATCTTTACACATGAACAGACACAACTTTCACACACATACAAAATGCAGCATGTGTGGGGACCTAAGCCAGTAGTCAACAGAAGCAGGAGAATCAGGAAGTGGTCGCTGAGCTCCGCGAGACCCTATTTAAAAAAACAAAAAACAAAAAACACCCTCCATAATAAAACTACGGCTGGAGAGATGGATGGCTCAGTGGTTAGGAGCAAATCCTGGTTCTGAGGAGGTGGGGTGAGGACCTGAGTTCAGTTTCAGTTCCAGTTCCAGGGGATCTGACACCCTCCTCTGGCCTCTAAAGGTTTGTGCATTCAAGTGCACAGACACACATACACAGAGACACACCTATATACATAATTTTAAAAAAACAAAAAATCTTGGGCTGGAAAGATGGCTTACCCTTAAGAACATGTTCTCAGGACCTGAGTTCAATTTTCATCAGGTGGCTCACAACCATTTGTAACTCCAACTTCAGGGGATCCGACACCCCTGTACACCAACAACCTCCTCCATGTCTGGGAAACGTCAGCAGGCAGCCTGATCTACCAATCCATACAAAGACTCCAAAGCAGAACAGAGCACTGGTTTCCTAAATCAGCAAGCGCCAGGGGCTGGAGGGGCCTAGAGCCCTTGAGACATGTCTCCTGTCTGCACTGTTCTTCAGGAACCAGGACCCTGGCACATTCCCGGTCCCACTCCTGTCTTCCCACCACTGCTGTTACTCCTTCCTTGTGCCAGGAGCCTCTCATGGGGACAGACTGTCAAGGAGGGTGGGCCACTGAGAAAGGGTTGGCATTAGCCACTTAGAATACAAGCCAGATTTGAAAACTAGATTTCCTACCAAACCCCCTCTTCCTGAAATGTTGTACATTTGGGGTTTCCTTAGAGTCTGCCTGGAGTCAAACCAAGGAGCTTAGTTTAAAAGCCCTGAGCTTCTGCACAGCTATGCTAGCTCAGCGTGGTGTTTGCTGGCTTTGGATGGACACACCTAACTAGTTATTAGAGCACATGTGCTCTGCTTCCTGGGTGGATGATAGTGAATGCCACATGAAGCTCTTGATAGGGTGGTCCTTCTATGCTTGATGAAAACCTCCCCTGCAGAGCTCGATCAATCAGATACAGACACATCAAAACCCTGAATATTTCCCCCTTGGGCCAGAACACAAAAGCTGGTGTCACCTATACCCTATATGTGTTAGAAAGCAAGCAGTTGGTTTTTGTAAAATAGGGAGAGGGCAGGAGGGAGGCAGGGGTAGAGGGTAGACATAAGGAGGGAGAGGTATAGGGAGGGAGTCAGGGATACAGAGGAATCGGGAGACTGTAGAGAAAAATTCTAGTGGTCATATGGAAGGTCCCCGGAGCCACAGGCAAACTGAAAAGAACAGTGAGTGTCTATAAGATGGAAACCCCACCACAGTTCTTTGGAATCAGCTCGTGATGAAATAAACGAAGAATTATAAGAAAAGCAAAATGGAGGAGAGATTTCTTGGACCCTAGGGGAGGACTTTGGAGTAAAACGTGTAAAATCAATCAATAAAGGGCGTCTCTCCCCTTTGCGGTTCAGGGATATTTCTTCCACCAAATTGCAGGCCCTGCCGAGCCACGGGCTGGAGTCCATTCAGACGCTCATCGCCCTGTCTTCCTACTCACTGAAAACACTGCCCTCCAAAGAAAAATTCACGAGCCTTCTGGTCGCCACGCTGACCTACCCCAGTCACTGCTGCGCCTTCAGGAATTTGCCGAAGAAAGAGTAAGTGAGCAGGAGAGGGGACTGTGTTGTGGCAGAAAAGCTCAGATTCAGTCCCGTGGTCCAAGGTGCCCTGGCCTTTACCCGCTCCAGCCGACTCGGAGTTGCCAGTTGCTTTCAGAGAGACAAAACCAAGCTGAGCCGTTCCTCATCCTGACGTCTCCGAGTGCCGGGCCCTGCGCCTCACAAACCTGCCAAATGCTTGAAGCACCCCTGCAGCACCTTTGCAAAACGTGGTGTCCAAGACCCAGCCCACTCTCTCAGCAGAAAATACTTTACCCAATTAACCTTGAATTTTAAATTGTCAGAGTACTACGTGGTTTGGTTTGGGGTTGTTTGTTTGTTTGGGGTTTGAGGTTTTGTTTTGTTTTTGTTTGTTTGTTTGTTTTGTTTTTAAGCTATTTGTCTTCCACAGAAAGCAACTTCCATTTCCGAACAGAAACCCATCTACTACAGATGGGTTAGGGAGCGGTGTGGAAAGGAAGGGAGCGCCTAGCGTTCTGCCTGCAGCAGAGGGCGTCTGACCCGTCCCCTGCTCTCCAGGCTGCGGGTGGGGTGGGTGGAGGTGAGGGTGGCAGCAGTTAAGGGGCAGGATTTCATTCCTTATGGCACTGTTTCTCCTCCGGAGTTTTCTAGCTGAGAGGCACCACTCAGCATCCGGACCTAGCATCGCATAAAGGAGAGAAAAACCTGCAGCTAGTTTTGCAAAGGTGTGGTGCAGTCACGTGACACTTCCTGCTCTCCCGCTCCTCTGTCTCAAGCTTGTTTGTTTTTCGCTGCAGGCCTTGATGCGCTCTGTTGTTCTCATTGCCCAATACACTGCTCCCAGTGGGAAAATGCAATGCTCTGAAGAGTCATTACTGCAGCCTGCAGAGAGGTGCTCAATCAATTCATTAGATAAGGCAACTGCAGAAGACGCCAGGCTGCTGCTGCCTTTGTTTGGAATTAACCTATTTATAGCTGATCAACCAGGCTGTAGTGTGTGTGCGTGCACGTGTGCCTGTGTGTGTGTGTGTGTGTGTGTGCGTGTGTGTGTGTGTGTGTGCGCGCGAGCGCACATATGTGTGCACCTGCCTTGAGTAAGTAGACTCGGTGCTACCTGAATATTTGGAACAGCTGAGAAGACAGAAGCACTTGCTGTGTTTAAAGCTCTACACACACACACACACACACACACACACACACACACACACACACACACACCTTTGAGGGGGTGATGTAGGATCTCACTGCATAGCCCTAGCTGTCCTGGAACTCGCTCTGCAGACCAGACAGGCCTTGAACACATAGAGATACGCTTGACCCCACCTGCAGGGCACTGGGATTAAAGGCCTTGGCCACCGAATCCAGCTCAAGTTCTCCATCATTAACTGAGCTTCAGATGGCTTGACTTGAGCGCTAGCCAGGTTTGAAAACAGAAAAGATGGGCGGTCGTCTCCGCCCTCACAGAGTGGACAGGCAACATAAAGGAGCACCAAGGGCTGTGTCAGTGCATGCTGTGACAGAACAGAGAGCGGGACAAAATGCTCGAGGCTCTAGAGGGCTGTCTAGGGCTCCTGGGAGACTTCCTAGGAGAGATAGATGACTTTAGCTGAGCTTTGCACAGAAGGCTTGGGGGAAAGTATGCCAAGATGGAATGGCACAAGGTAAGAGACACTGGATGTATCTGAAAGCAAGCACAGGAAGTCTGTGGGTAACAAAGGAAGATGACTCAAAGAAGCCGCCCAAGGCATTGGGAGGCCAAGGTGGGCTGAGTACCAGCCCAGGGGAGTTAAAGGAGTAGAGCTTCAAAGACTTTAATTTGAGATTATGCAAATTTGCCTTTATGAAATCTCAGTCGGGCAGCAGAAGAAAAGGTGGGCTGAAGGTGGCAAAGCTGGTAAGAGACAGACAGACAGACAGACAGACAGACAGACAGACGGTGGTTTAGGGTAAGGTTGGTTCTGGTCACCCACTTACACTCCTGCTGAAGTCACAGACATGTGTTGACTTCAGTCTTTTGTTCTAGAAGGTAGAAGAGACTACCTGTAGGTGTAAGGGGGGCAGGGGGGGGTTACAGACTACGACTATCTGAGCTAGGTGTGAACACCATCACACGCATTGTCCTGAGTGAGCCTGGAAATGTCTACTCAGTCTTAGAGGTCAGTGAGGATGAAGAGTTGAAGTCGAGTCTGGGATTTGGGTGTTGACTGAGGTGCCCTATAGATAACACACCTAGCTGTCTCGGCACAGCTCTCTAAGGCACTCTTGGTAACTGTGGAGATAGAACAGGTATCGTTCATGTTATTGTTTGGAGGCAAAGTTCCTGTTAAGTGTGGACCCGTCTGCATACAGTATTTCTGTCAAATACTGAGCCAGAACTACTCTCCCCTCACTACACTTGAGGCAGGTAGGGGCTGGGGTAGGGACAGAGACTCAATCCAAGTTTGCAAACAGTAGTACCCAGAATAGCAAGAGGATTAGTCTTTGAAAGACTGTGTGGTCAAATCCCCACCTGTCTGCATTTGCACACAACCTTTCCTACAGGGCCCTGTTTCCCTGATGCTGGGTGATAACCAGCAGAGCAATGTCCACTTGGGGCTGCCTCATCTCCCCATCCTCACCGTCATTCCTTATTTCTGAGGCTCCTGTAGGTGTGGTTGCCGTGCACCAGCCTTCTATCTCCTTGTTACATCCCCCTTTTTCCAAGCCAAACTTCCCAGAGGGAAAGACAGAAGAGAAGGGAACATCAATGTTAGGTTTCACACAAAGGCTGAAGGCCTTAATACACAACAGCAGCACACCCAGCCCCACAGAATTCTGACAGAAAGACTTCCAGTTACAATTCAAGGCCATAAATGCCAAGTAGTTAGTCAAGGCTGCTGGAGGAGAAAAGTTGGTGAGGAGCAAACTTGAGTGCACCACAAAAGGAGCTTTTAATAAGCATTGAAAAACTCATGATTCAATACAACAAATTTACATGGTTTCCCCCCACTCTCCCGAACCCACACAAAACACTTAGCATTCAGAAGCATTTTCTCTAAGCTGGAGACTCTAAGAACAATGCGGGAGGGTATGTATGCTCTCCTCAGGAAGCATTTCAGTCAGGACAATGGCGCAGAACTCACCGGGAGTAGACTGGCTAAGGAATGTGTATGAGTAATGCAGATCGGGTTAAAGGATCAGAAGCTCAATGGCTTGTTTTTCTCTTTTTCTACCTCTTCTCTTTCAGACAGAATTTTTCATTTTCCATTTTTGAAAACTTCTCCAAACAATGCGAAAGCACAGTTAGAAAAGCAGATAACGAGACGCTGTAAGTATTCACACACGCAGACTCAGGAAAGCTTCAGCCTGCAGTCTGTGGGCTCCGTATTGTTATTTGCTGCGACGATTTTCTTTTGATAAAAGTCTCGGTGAGAGGATGTTTGCGAGGTGTTTTCCTATAGTTTCAAACGGGAATGTTTTCCCCTTTGCAAGTGCCAGCTGGGCGTACGTGTTATCTTAGCTGTTTAAAAGAAAAGCAAAACGAAATGAAAAAAGTCTAAGAATGTAAGGGAGTTGTTGCCATAAACATTAATGTGCATAAAGTGACAGTTTGGTTTTTCAGGCATTTGGGTGTCACTGAGGGCTACTCTAAATGATGGCTTCGTCCAAAGTAACTGTCACTAGTCGTGCTCCACAAACTAATTGCAGACATGGCTTCCAAAGGCACCTACTTCCTGTCAGAGACCATACTCCAGAGTGTGGTGTTACTCTTTCACGAGTGTGTTCTAGTGTGTGTGCGTGCACATGCATGTGCTTGTATGGGAGGCCAGAGGTCACCTTGGATGTCCTTTTTCAGGAGCCATCTACTTGGTGTTCTGGAGATAAAATCTCTCCCTGAGACCCGGAGCTCACCACTGGCCTCTAAGCTGAGGGATCCTCAGCTCCACTTTCCCAGTGCCGGGTCCTCCGTGTGCACAGCAAGCGCTTCACCGATAACGCCACCTCTCCAGCTTTCGCAGTAATCTTAATGTCATCATTACCATACACTGGACGGCAGCTACATGTCCGTTCTACTTACTGACACCTAACATTTTTCTTGCTTTAAATGCTGACTGCCCTGGCATTTCACTTACCTTCCATTGTAAAAGAGCAGGCCTCAAAAGACGACCCTGTGTCCCTAAGACACGCTTATTATTATTCTTCCCATGTGCCCTGAAGGACTGCAAATCCAGATGTCCCTCTCAGATACTCTGCAGGTCTCTATTCTCTCTTCTCCTCCCCATCTCGGAGTGCTATGGAGATGTGTGGGGTGTGACGGGAAGACTTTGGACCTGGAGGTGTTTCAAAGGTGGATGTGACCTGGGCAGTAATGTTCTTGCAGCACAGAGCTGGACATGTGCCTTCTGGGGAGAGAAGCTCTGGACAGCACTTGTGCTTTCGGAGACATCTTTCCTCTCAGTGGGGAGCAACAGAAGTGAGACTCGACTTTCCGAACCAGCTTGAAGGGCATCATGGAGCAGCACCTAGGATGGGTGTCAGCCTCTCCCCTCCCTTTCTTTCCTTTGAGTCACCACTGTCTACCCTGTAATAGTCTTTCCCTGTGCATCCCTCTTTGTGTCTCTCAGTCTCCTTTCACGCGATTCCTCAGCAGCCATGTTGCTTTCTGCTTATACCCAGAAAGCCATTTCTAAGTACAGTCAGCTGTGGCACCAAGGGGTGGTTATGGGAAGAGACTTTAACCCGCCCTCAGTAACCATCATCAGCCCAGGCCCAGTCTTTCCAAATGAACAAAGCCTTTGAGCTCACTATGCTAAGAGGTTGCAAAGTCTACCTCACATGCGTCAAACTACCTGAAATTGGTGAATAATCTAAGTTACATTGCTTCTGGTGGAGTATCTGTTTTTGAAATATAGGTATTCCCATAGTGAGCTCAAACTCACTATGCAGTCAAAAATCACCTTGAATCTCTGATCCGCCTGCTTCTGGCCCCTGTATTCTGGGAATGTGGACATGCGCTCTCATAGCCAGTTCATCTGGAGCTGCATCCTGAGTCCAGGGCCCCATGCACACTGTGTGAGCACTCTGCAACCTGAGCTATGCCACCAGCCCCTCAAAGAACTTTTTCGATAAATGCAAAGTTCCACCAGACAGCCATTTTCCAGGCACCCCAAGCCTCACCTGTTCTTCACAAGAAAACACAATGTTCTCACCACTGTCGCTGACCCACCCCGCTGTACTCCTAAGACACCCCACCCCCAACACAGGTCTTTCTTTCTCAGCTGTCACTGGAGCACTGGTGTGATGGCTTCTGCCTCCTAAACCAATGTCCCTAAGTCTCTGAGTCCATTCACACTCCCTGAACCACCAGAATCTGCCTTTGTCGGTGGACAATGCTACCCCCTTGGGAGCCAGCCCAGGGGAAGATCTGCCAGACATAAGCCTAGCACGCCAAAGAGACCAAGGAGGGATGGTCACGTGGCCTCTTACTTAATTCATTAAGGAATCTTAAATTGGTTCCTCAAACAGGTGAGATGATTTGATAGGGCAAAGAGAATGGAAGAAATCAAGGCCACGATGGTTGGGATATCTGTATCCAGTTTTGCGTTACTATTCTGTATGAAGCATCTGCAGAACCTACTTGAAGAGCAGATTTATGGTCTCTGTGTCTCTACGTTTTGATCTGCATTTTTAACAAACACCCTGGTGGTTCACATAGACATTGATCCACACTTTGGAACCCACTGACTGAATGATGATCTGGGCTGAGAATGTGAAGGGGAAACCCTAACACTGTCCCCTAAGGGTCCTTGGGCACATCTCTACCTTCTTTTAGTATTGGTTATTTTCTTTATCTACATTTCAAATATTATCCCCCTTCCCAGTTTCCCCTCAGGAAACCCCCTATCCCATCCCTCCACCCCCTGCCTCCATGAGGGTGCTCTCCCACCCACCCACCCACCCACTTCATCCAGCCTCCCAACCCTGACATTCCCCTACACTGGTACATTGAGCCTTCAAAGTACCATGGGCCTCTCCTCCCAATGATGCCCAACAAGGCCATCCTCTGCTACATATGCTGCTGGAGCCATAGGTCGCTCCATGTGAACTCTTTGGTCTGTGGTTTAGTCCCTGGGAGCCCTAGGGGTTCTGGTTGGTTGATATTGTTGTTCTTCCTATGGAGTTACAAACCCCCTGTTACCCTCAGTCCTTTCTCTAACTCCTCCATTAGAGACCCCATTCTTAGTCCAATGGTTGGCTGCAAGCATCTGCCTCTGTGTTTGTCAGGCTCTGGCAGAGCTTCTCAAGAGATAGCTACATCAGGTTCCTGTCAGCATGCACCTCTTGGCATCCCCAATAGTGACTGGGTTTGATGACTGAATGTAGGATGGATTCCCAAGTGTGGTAGTCTCTGGATGGCCTTTTCTTCAGTCTCTGCTCCAAACTCCATATTTCCTCCTGTAAATATTTTGTTCCCCTTCTAAGAAGGACTGAAACATCTACACTTTGGTCTTCCTTCTTCTGGAGTTTCCTGTGGTCTGTGGATTGTATCAGGGATATTCTGAGCTTTGGGCTGATATCCAATTATCAGTGAGTGCATAACATGTCTGTCTTGTGTGATTGGCTTATCTCATTCAGGATGATATTTTCTAGTTCCATCCATTTACCTAAGTATTTGATGAAATCATTATTTTTAATAGCTGAATAGTACACCATTATATAAATGTACCATGCTTTCTGTATCCATTCCTCTGTTGAAGGACACCTGGGTTCTTTCCGGCTTCTGGCTATTATAAATAAGGCTGCTATGAACATAGTGGAACCTGTGTCTTTGTTATATGTTAGGGCATCTTTTGGGTATATGCCCAGGAGTGGTATAGCTGGATCCTCAGGTAGTACTATGTCCAATTTTCTGAGGAACCTCCAGACTGATTTCCAGAATGGTTGTACCAGTTCGCAATCCCACCAACAATGGAGGAGTATTCCTCTTTCTCCACATCCTTGCCAGCATCTGCTGTCACCTGAGTTTTTGATCTTAGCCATTCTCACTGGTGTGAGGTGGAATCTCAGGGTTGTTTTTTGATCTGCATTTCCCTGATGACTAAAAATGTTGAACATTTCTTTAGGTGTTTCTTAGCCATTTGATATTCCTCAGCTGAGAATTCTTTGTTTAGCTCTGTACCCCATTTTTAATAGGGTTATTTGGCTCTCTGGAGTCTAACTTCTTGAGTATTTTGTATATTTTGGATATTAGCCCTCTATCAGATGTAGGATTCATAAAGATCTTTTCCAAATCTGTTGATTGCCATTTGTCCTATTGACAGTGTCCTTTGCCTTACAGAAGCTTTGCAGTTTTATGAGGTCCCATTTGTCAATTCTTGATCTTAGAGCATAAGCCTTTGGAGTTCTGTTCAGGAAAAATTCCCCTGTGCCCATGTGTTCAAGGCTCTTCCCTATGTTCTCTTTTATTAGTTTCAGTTTATCTGCTTTTATGTGGAGGTCCTTGATCCACTTGGACTTAAGCTTTGTATAGGGCTATAAAATGGATCGATCTGCATTCTTCTAGATACTGACCTCCAGTTGAACCAGCACCATTTGTTGAAAATGCTTTCTTTTTTTCATCGGGTGGTTTTAACTCCTTTCTCAAAGATCAAGTGACCATACGTGTGTGGGTTCATTCCTGGGTCTTCAACTCTATTTCACTGATCTACCTGTCTGTCTGTACCAGTACCATACAGTTTTTATCACTATTGCTTTGAAATACTGCTGAATGGAGATTCCCCCAAGAAGTACTTTTATTGTTGAGGATACTTTTTTTCTATCCTGGGTTTTTTGTTATTCCAAATGAATTTGCAAATTGCTCTTTCCAACTCTATGAAGAATTGAGTTGGAATTTTGCTGGGGATTGCATTCAATCTGTAAATTGCTTTTGGCAAAAATGGCCATTTTTACTATATTAATCCTGCCAATCCATGAGCATGGGAGGTCTTTCGATTTCTTTCTTCAGAGACTTGAAGTTCTTGTCATACAGATCTTTCCCTTACTTGGTTAGAGTCACAACAAAGTATTTTATATTACTTGTTACAACTGTGAAGGATGTCATTTCCCTAATTTTTTTCTCAGCCTATTTATCCTTTTTAGTAGAGGAATGCTACTGATTTGTTTGAGTTAACTTTATATCCAGCCACTTTGCTGAAGTTGGTTATCAGCTGTAGGAGTTCTCTGGTGGAATTTTTGGTGTCTCTTAAGTATACTATCATACCATCTGCAAATAGTGATATTTTGACTTCTTTCTGTCCAATTTGTATCCCTTTGACCTCCTTTTGTTGTCTGATTGCTCTGGCTAGGACTTCGCGAACTATATTGAATAAGCAGGGAGAGAGTGGGCAGCCTTGTCTAGTCCCTGATTTTAGTGGGATTGCTTCATGTTTCTCTCCATTTAGTTTGATGTTGGCTACTGGTTTGCTGTATATCGCTTTTACTAAGTTTAGGTATGGGCCTTGAATTCCTGATCTTTCCTGGACTTTTACCATGAAGGGGTGTTGAATTTTGACAAATGCTTTCTCAGCATCGAATGCAATGATCATGTGGTATTTTTCTTTGAGTTTGTTTATATATTGGATTACGTTGATGGATTTCTGTATATTAAACCATCCGTGCATCCCTGGGATGAAGCCTACTTGATCCTGATAGATGATCCTTGTAATGTGCTCTTGGATTCAGTTTGCAAAATTTTTACTGAGTATTTTTTTGTGGATATTCATAAGGGAAATTGGTCTGAAGTTCTCTTTCTTTGTTGGGTCTTCGTGTAGTTTAGGTATAAGCATAATTGTGCCTTCAAAGAATTAATTGGGTAGTGTTCCTTCTGTTTCTGTTTTGTGGAATAGTTTACAGAGTATTAGTATTAGGTCTTCTTTGAAAGTCCAATAGATTTTGCACTAAACCCATCTGTCCCTGGGTTTCTTTTTGGTTGGGAGACTTTTAATAACTGCTTCTATTTCATTAGGAGTTATGGGACTGTTTAGATGGCTTATCTGATCCTGATTTATCTTTGGTACCTGGTATCTGTCTGGAAAATTGTCCATTTCATCCAGATTTTCCAGTTTTGTTGAGTATAGATTTTGTAGTAGTATCTGATAATTTTTGAATTTCCTCATAATTCTGTTGTGTCTCTCTTTTCATTTCGAATTTTATTAATTTGGATACTCTCTGTGTGCTCTCTGGTTAATCTGACAAAGGATTTATCTGTCTTATTGATTTTCTCAAAGAACCAGCTTCTGGTTTTGTTGGTTCTTTGTATAGGTCTTTTTGTTCTTACTTGGTTAATTTTGGCCCTGAGTTAAATTATTTTCTGCCAGTCTACTCCTCTTGGGTGTATTTGCTTCTTTTTGTTCTAGAGCTTTTAGGTGTGCTGTCAAGGTGCTAGTGTATGCTCTTTCCAGTTTCTTTTTGGAGGAACTCAGAGCTATGAAATTTCCTCTTAGCACTGCTTTCATTGTGTCCCATAAGTTTGGGTATTTTTGCGCCTTAGTTTTTATTAAATTTTGAAAAGTATTTAATTTCTTCATTTCTTCCTTGACAAAGTTATCATTGAGTAGAGAGTTATTCAGTTTCCATGTGTATGTGGGCTTCCTGGGTGTTTTTTTTTGTTGTTGTTGTTGTTTTTTTGTTGTTGTTGTTTTTTGTTTTTTGTTTTTTTGTTTTTTTGTTTTTTTGGCTGTTGTTGTTATTGAAGACCAGTCTTCAATGTTAACCAGATCTGATAGAATGCAAGGGATTATTTCAATCTTCTTATATCTGTTGAAGCATTTTTTGTGACCTTTTATATGGGCAATTTTGGAGAAGGTGCCATGAGTTGCTGAGAAGAAGGTATATTATTTTAGGATGAAATGTTCTATAGATATCTGTTAACAACATTTGGTTCATAACTTCTGTTAGGTTCACTGTGTCTCTATTTAGTTTCTATTTCCATGATCTGCCCATTGATGACAGTGGGGTGCTGAAGTTTCTAACTATTGTGTGAGGTGCAATGTGTGCTTTGAGCTTTATTTAGTAAAGCTACTTTTATGAATGTGGGTGCCCTTGCATTTGGAGCATAGATATTCAGAATTGAGAGTTCATCTTGGTAAAATTTTTCTTTGATGAGTATTAAGTGTCCTTCCTTATCTTTTTGATAACTTTTGGTTGAAAATCTACTTTATTTGATAAAACAATGTCCACTCCAGCTTGTTTCTTGGGGCCATTTGCTTGGAAAATTTTTTCCAAGCCTTTTACTTTAAACAAGTGTCTGTCTTTGTCACTGAGGTGCATTTCCTGTATGCAGCAAAATGTTGGGTCCTGTTTACATATCCAGTCTGTTAGCCTATGTAATTTTATTGGGGAATTGAGTCCATTGATGGTAAGAGATATTAAAGAAAAGTGATTGTTGCTTCCTGTTCTATTTGTTGTTAGAGGTGGAATTGTTTGTGTGGCTCTCTTCTTTGCGTTTGTTAAAAGAAGATTGCTTTCTTGCTTTTTCTAGGTTGTAGTTACCCTCCTTGTGTTACAGTTTTCCCTTTATTATCCTTTGTAGGGCTGGATTTATGTGAAGATATTGTGTAAATTTGTTTTTGTCATGGAATACTTGGTTTCTCCATCTATGTTAATTGAGTTTTGCTGGATATAGTATCCTGGGCTGGCATTTGTGTTCTCTTAGGGTCTGTATGACATCTGCCCAGGATATGACTTTCATAGTCTCTGGTGAGAAGTCTGGTGTAATTCTGATAGGTCTGCCTTTATATGTTACTTGACCTTTTCCCTTACTGCTTTTAGTATTCTTTGTTTTGTGCATTTGGTGTTTTATTATGTGACGGAAGGAGTTTCTTTTCTGGTCCAATCTATTTGAAGTTCTGTAGGCTTCTTGTATATTTATGGGCATCTCTTTCTTTAGGTTAGGGAAGTTTTCTTCTATAATTCTGTTGAAGATATTTACTGGCCCTTTAAGTTGGGAGTCTTCTCTTTCTTCTAAACCTATTATCCTTAGGTTTGGTCCTCTCATTGTGTCCTGGATTTCCTGTATGTTTTGCGTTAGGAGATTTTCGCATTTTGCATTTTCTTTGACTGTTATGTCAATATTTTCTCTGGTATCTTTTGCCCCTGAGATTCTCTCCTCTATCTCTTGTATTCTGTTGGTGATGCTTGCATCTATGGCTCCTAATCTCTTTCCTAAGTTTTCTATCTCCAAGGTTGTCTCCCTTTGTGATTTTTTTTTACTGTTTCTATTTCCATTTTTAGATCCTGGATGCTTTTGCTCAATTCCTTCATCTGTTTGGTTGTGTTTTCCTGTAATTTTTTTTAAAAAGATTTTTGTTTTTTCTCTTTTAGGGCTTCTACCTGTTTGCCTGTGTTCTCCTGTATTTCTTGAAGAGAATTATTTATGTCCTTCTTAAAGTCATCATCATCATCATGAGATATGATTTTAAATACAAATCTTGCCTTTCTGGTGTGATGGGGTATCCAGGACTTGCTATAGTGGGAGAACTGGGTTCCGATGATGCCAAGTAGCCTTTGTTTCTGTTTCTTATCTTCTCGTGCTTGCCTTTCACCATTGGTTATCTCTAGTGCTACCTGTCCCTGATGTTTCTGACTGCGCCTGTTCCTCCTGGGATCCGGTTGTGTCAGAACTCCTCCGAGTCCAGCTGTCTCTGGGATCCTATCATTCTGGGATCCTGGGATCCTGAGATCCTGGGAGTGTCAGAGCTCCTGGGAGTCTAGCTGCCTCTGGGATCCTGAAATCCTGGTGTGACTAAGCTCCTGAGATCTTGTTCTGTCAGAGTTTCTGGGAGTCAAACTTTTTCAGGGTGTTGCAGTAGTAGGTAGGGAGCCAGAGCCCTGGGTTTGCTCTGGGCACAGTGAAAGCTGGAAGGAACCTGTGCCTCTGGCTGGGTGGGGGTTTGGGTTTCACTGGTTCCTGTGGAGGTCCCAGTTACGCTGGGTGTTGGGAAAGATGTTATGGCCTCAACTGTGATCTCGAGTCTGCCAGAGGGCCAGTGCTCCTGGTTATGTCCGATGTCCTGAGAGTCGAGCTTCCTCTGTGATCCTGTGATCCTGTGATCCTGGGCATTTTAGAGCACCTGGGAGTCAGGCTTCCTCTGGGTGTTGTGGGAGTAGGTGCAGAGCCAGCACCCAAGGTCTGCTCGGGGCACTAGTTCAGACAGGAAGGAACCCATGCCACTGGCTGGGCAGGAGTTCCTGTGTCCCTGGATCCTGTGAGACCCAGTTACTCCAGATGTTGGGGCAGATGTTGTGGCCTCTCCTGTGATCCTAGTTAGGGTCTTATAGCTGTGAACAGACACCATGACCAATGCAAGTTTTACAAGGACAATGGTTAATTCAGGCTGGATTACAGGTTCAGAGGTTCAGTCCATTATCATCAAGACGGAAGCATGGCAGTGTCCAGGCAGGCATGGTGCAGGAGGAGCTGAGAGTTGTACATCTTCAAATGATGGAAGCCAGGAACAGACTCTATCTCTACCTACTTTAATCTTGGTTCCCTTTCTAACCATACAAGGTTAGAATCAGATGATCTATAAGCACTAATATTAAGGAGGATTCATTTTCTTATTAATTTTTTATAACTACCATCTTCTGGAAAACTAACAATATGACAGTATATTCATGTAAATAAGACTAATAAGTGTGTTGCTTAAAGTTGTTTAATAGTAGAACAGATGAGGTTTCTCTGCCGTCATCTGTGGGGACACAGCTCTTCACAGATCTGAATCCTGCTACAGGATTTTCACATTGTTCTTCCTCTAGTACTGAAGGCCTCAGATATTTTCTCTCATCAATTCAGAGAATAGGTACAACTTCCAAGTATAGAACATGAAAGTCTTTGAGAGTAGGGAAAGATACTTTTTAAAATACATTTTTATTAACTCTTTGGGAATTTCTTATATCATATTCACACACACACACACAGCAAAATCTTCCTATATTTACCTCCCATCTTCCCACCCCTCCTAACTTCATGTCTTCTATTTTTAAATAACTCACTGAGTACAATATGCCCTGCCCACACACTCAAAAGTGTGGAGCTAACCACTGAGAGTATGACTGGCCTACCAGGAGCCACTCTCAAGAAAAGGGACTCTCCCTTCCAGAGAAGCCTCTAACTGTCAATAGATCATCAGGAGTCTGGGCTTGTGAGCTTTTTCCACTTCGTACTGGCATGTGGCTGGCTTGATCTTGTGCACATCTTAAGCAGAGACTGCAGCTGCTATAAGTTTATGAGTGTAGCAGAGAACCTAGTCTTGTGGAGAGGGGTAGATAGATCAACGTTTTATGACTAAGCCTACCACTAACTAACACTTATTCTCTGACTTTTGACCAATTGTAAACTTCTGCATTAATTGTCATTCACTGCACAAAGCAACTTCTTTAATCAAGACTGAGAGCTGCACTAAATGGGCATAGAGATTGAATTTAAATGGTAGTTGGACACTATGTCCACTTAGAAAAATAATGGTAGTAGTTCACACCACAATATAAATGTTCCACATATATATGGCACCACAATCATATGTTCTAGCCAGATTTATAGTACCTGGCATGCATTTCCTTATAGAGTGTGTCTAAATTCAATCAGAAGTTGGTTACCCCTCTAACAGTTGAACCACTATCGCATCTGTGGGTATATCTTTCCAAACAGGTCATTATTATAATTCACAGGGTTCACAGATGAGTAAGACTATTAATGGCTTGTTTTTTCCCATCAACCTACAAAACACCTTCCTGAAAGCTGACCAGTATTAAGGAAGCTACCCTCATCATTCCTGGAAGGGAAAGATATTTTAATGAAAGAAATTCTATGGAAAAAATATACTTGAAATGGCCTTTCCAGAAAATTATCCCATTTGTCCAACTTACAAAATTTCATATTAACAGTTATCAGGGGGTTTTTTTATTGTCAGTTTTGACAAAGTCAAAACTTACTGGTCCCGTGTTCATCATCAAATATATGCTCAATATTGCCATACACTATAAATGCCTTCCAGATGCAGGGCTTCCCTATAGTCTGGATTTACTGACTCCACAAAGACTTATTGAATAGAACCAAAACTTTGCTAGGTGCCTGACTTCAGAAATAAGATCTTGATCTTAGTAGAGTTCTTGTCTTGCAAACATGAATACCTGAATTTGATTTCCAGGACCCACATTTAAAAAAAAAAAAAACAGACAGATGTAGTCAATAATCTTGTAGTCCCAGTGATAGACAGTCAGAGACAAGCCAGCCAGCCTAGCCTCCTTGGTAACCTCCAGGTGAATGAAAGATCCCATCTCAAGTAACAAAGGTTGAAAGTTGCCTGAGGAATGGCATGCATCATTCTTCTCTGTCCTACATGAACACTCATGCACATACACAAACACACACACACACACACACACACACACACACACACACACACACGCATCCCAAAACTAAGAATCAGCCAAACATGAGGATTCATATCTATAATCTAACACTTGGGAGACAGGATCAAGAGTTTAAGGTCAGCCTTGGCTGTGTAGCAAGTTTAAGGTCAGCCTGGGCTGTATGGGATCCTGTCTCAAAACTAAGATAACATTCAACAAAACAAACATATCTATTGGTAAAATTGTGTTGATCACTAAGTGTGACTCTAACAGAGAAAAGGGATAATAAAGTTTATGGTAAGAAGGAGCAAGAATAACTTTCTTGAGGAACATGTCTTTCAGGGTGAGGGAGAATTTACCAGAGAGAGAGAGAGAGAGAGAGAGAGAGAGAGAGAGAGAGAGAGAGAGAGAGAGAGAGAGAAAAACAAACATTCCAGAAATAGGCAGAACTCAGACTAAGCAAAGCCTTGAGGCTCATCAAAAGAAATGTGAATTTTATCACATAGGCATGGAGAATGGTTGAGTCGGATAAGCAGAATTCAGAATTCTGTTCTGGAAAAACATTTCCAGGAGGTTGGAAGGGAAGAGAACTAAAATCGGATAAAGGCTGTCAAGGAAAAAGAATCAATAGATGTGCCCCTAAGAGCGTATTGTATGCAGACCAGGAACAGGCTCGCACCCTGAGGAGTATGGAGTTCATCCTTTTGTCTGCGGTCCCTGTTCCTCTCCCTCATCTGCTCTTGTTTCCTAGTTCCCATTTGGAACACTGAATTACCCAGGGACTTCAGGGCAAACAAATCCCCACCAGTTGACGATTCTCAATGCTGCAAACCATCCAATCCCACTGTGTGCTACTGCAATCAGCTTGGTAGCAATCTGGTTGGTAACTAAATAAGATAAATAGCTAAGAAAATGCCAAGAAAGGATTTTGTAAGTTTAGCATGTATATATTATGTCTCTAAACTTGTTCTTCTAAGAAAATCATTCTTTGTAAACAGCTTCATTAAGTCTTTGCGTCCGTGTGTTAAGTAGATATATTTTATAGTGTCTAGATAGCTTTTCATTTTCTTTTGAAGAAATTACATCAAATGAGATAATTTAACAAGTAGATGTAAGGCTAAGGCCATGATGGCTTTGTTTTCTTTTGTTTCTTAGGCTTTAAAAGCCCTCTAAGGATTCTTGGATTTCTTTTAATACTTAGAGTCGTGGGAACCTCTTATGCTTCCCTCAAGCCAATGTTTGTCTTACAGTTATTCCGCCATCTTTGAGGAGAATGAACTCAGTGGCTGGGATTATGATTACGGCTTCTGTTCACCCAAGACACTCCAATGTGCTCCAGAACCAGATGCTTTCAACCCCTGTGAAGATATTATGGGCTATGCCTTCCTTAGGGTCCTGATTTGGCTGATTAATATACTAGCCATCTTTGGCAACCTGACAGTCCTCTTTGTTCTCCTGACCAGTCGTTATAAACTGACAGTGCCCCGCTTCCTCATGTGTAACCTCTCCTTTGCAGACTTTTGCATGGGGCTCTACCTGCTGCTCATTGCCTCCGTGGACTCCCAAACAAAAGGCCAGTACTATAACCACGCCATAGACTGGCAGACAGGGAGCGGCTGCAGTGCAGCTGGCTTCTTTACTGTGTTTGCCAGTGAACTCTCTGTCTATACCCTGACGGTTATCACCCTGGAAAGGTGGCACACCATCACCTACGCTGTACAGCTAGACCAAAAGCTAAGACTGAGGCACGCCATCCCAATTATGCTCGGAGGATGGCTCTTTTCTACTCTGATCGCCACGATGCCCCTTGTGGGTATCAGCAATTACATGAAGGTCAGCATCTGCCTCCCCATGGATGTGGAATCCACTCTGTCCCAAGTCTACATATTATCCATCTTAATCCTCAACGTGGTGGCCTTCGTCGTCATCTGTGCTTGCTACATTAGGATCTACTTTGCAGTTCAAAATCCAGAGCTGACGGCTCCTAACAAGGACACAAAAATTGCTAAGAAGATGGCCATCCTCATCTTCACAGACTTCACGTGCATGGCGCCCATCTCTTTCTTTGCCATCTCGGCTGCCTTCAAAGTGCCCCTTATCACTGTCACCAACTCGAAAATCTTACTGGTCCTTTTTTATCCTGTCAATTCTTGTGCCAATCCATTTCTGTATGCGATCTTCACGAAGGCGTTTCAGAGAGATTTCCTTCTGCTGCTGAGCCGATTCGGCTGCTGTAAACGCCGGGCGGAGCTTTACAGAAGGAAGGAATTTTCTGCATATACCTCCAACTGCAAAAATGGCTTCCCAGGAGCAAGTAAGCCATCCCAGGCTACCCTGAAGTTGTCCACAGTGCACTGTCAACAGCCCACACCACCGAGAGCGTTAACTCACTAGCATTACAAAATTGTGCCTAAATATGTTTTTTAAAAAGGTGTTTTAGAAAAATTTTTATCCTTAGGCACTTCAGGAGAATTGTACCTGCTTCAGAGGATGGCCTATAACACTTGGTCGCATAAGTTTCAGGAAGGTTTAGAAATTTTTATAATAATTTAGGCAGAATAATTTTTTGTTGAATCTAATACTAAGGAAATCTAAGTTGTCATTTTTCACGTCTCTGACATTTTTCATTTCAATCTTGTGATTTACATTGTAATCTCCAAATATATTACTTCATAGAAGATTGAAAATTTAAACTGGTCTTTGTCCTCAGATGGTTTGATAAATATATTCAAGAGATGCCCTGTGCAGTGTGACTGCTAGCCTTGCATGGTAAATAGAAGTTTCTTAGCCATATTCCACGTGCTTCACACTAGGAGGCACAGATGCAAACTGTTTACATCAGTGCAAGGAATTCTATTAGACAGCTCTATTCTAGAGACTTCTATTTCCCATTTACACTCTGCTTAACTTTCCATCTGAAGGCACATGCTGCATACTTGTTTGGCTTACAGATCATGAGTACCTCATGGCCAGGAGCCCATCTCAGCCCATTTTGTTCCTCGTCTATCTCAGGATCTTGGAAAGGCTACACAGCAAGCATGCCTAGCCAGTTAAACTCCCTAAATCTACACAGGAAAATATTTCTACCACCTTAGCATATTGTTTTTGAAGATTACATGCTTTCTGTATTTTGCCCCCCTCCTAGTATCCCTTCCCAGAGTTCTTCACCCTGTGCCCCCTCCTCTTTGCCTCTGAGAGGGTACCCCTCCCCCAGGAATATCCCCTTCCCTGGGACATCAAGTCTCTGTAAGATTAGGCACATCTTCTCCCACTGAGACCAGACAGGGCAGTCCTCTGCTCCATGTGCTGGGGGCCTCGGACCAGCCCATGTATGCTCTTTGGTTGATGGCTTCATCTCTGAGAGCTCCCAGGTGCCAGGGTTAGTTGACACTGTTGGTTTTCCTGTGGGGTTGCCATCCCTTGAGTTCCTTCAGTCCTTCCCCTAACTTTCCCATGGGGTACTATTCGCTCACATTATTCTGTCCTTTGCAGTTTATTGGGAAATACAGCCAGTGTTTGCCAGAAGCACTTGTTCCTACAGTTGACTCCTGAAGGACAAGCAGCCGATGGGTCTAATTGCAGAGCTCTCGTTGGCTCCTTTGCCTTTTTGATGGAAAGTTCATTACATATGCAGCATCTCAGCGAGTGTATCACATAATCTCACCAACTGAATCTCAGAAAACCCTACAGTTCAGATGTCATCAATCTTATATAAGAAAAAACCCATCACCGTTTTTGAAAGTACTGAAAACTAGTAAAAGATTCACTCTCAGAGCTTACTCACAAAGCCTAGCCTCTTTAATGATTCTCAGACTGAAAAAAAAAATTCTTTTCTGAGTTACTTTGGATTGAAATACACCAAAAATAGATTACACTGATACTCAAACAAATAATTATTGGAGAGGTAGGTTTTGTTATTTAAAAGCTTATATACATTCAAAGTTCCTTAAGTTTTTCCAATATTTTATTATGAACATTTTCAAATATACAGAAATGTTGAAGAAACTATGTAGTGAACACCTATATATCACCACTTACAGCAAGCAATATTTTATTATATTGACTTTCATATATTACTATGCAATTATCTGTTATTTATGTTGATCAATATGTCTTATATTTTGATATTTTAAAGTAATTTACAGGTATAAGTCTTACACAAGAGTATAGACTGTATGCGCCCATGTATATGAACTTTAGTACTCATATTCACCAAGTATAATATATAATATTTATTTGCATTTTAGGTATAATTTACATGAAAAGGAATGAGCAAATCTTAGTGTGCCACTTGAGTTTTGAGAACAGCATGCACCTATGTGAGCCACACTGTGTCAGGATTTAGTACAGTTACAGTTAGAGAGCTTCTCATTGCGCATGATGGCTGGTAGTCTCCACAGACTAGAGTTTCCTGTCCTAGGTGGCATAAGTGCCCACTCCTAAGCTAGCACTGAGAGAACTGTCGAATCTGTCCTCAGACCTATTCATTCTTCTGCTAGTTTCTTCATGAAGCAAATGGACTCAGTGACCCTTCCCAAAGCCATTCCTTTCCACTGCCATGATGGCGCCCTTCTCTAATGGATTACACGTCTTAAGAGATCTCTTCTGTGTGAAACAAAGAACATTGTAGGGCTCTGGTGCCCGGTGCCCTTCACAGCGATCTCTGGTCGGGCTAGGAGCTCAGGTTCGGGGGAGGGGGAAAGAACTCAGGCAGGGGGAGGGGACTGCTTCTGCTGCCCCCCCCACCGGTACTTTTCCTTTGTGCGGCTGCCACTTGGGTTGCTTGACAGGGCTGAGCCAGCAGGGGACTAACTAGCCGGCCAGGGGTGTCGGGGAGCTTCTGGCAGCGATTTCGGGAGAGTGGATCTCTTCCTGAAGCGGTGGTGTTACAGCTCTTATGACAGAAGCTCTCAGACGATGGAATATTCCCTGCGCACCTTTAATTCTGAACATAATAGTTAAATAGGTTTTTGGATGGGTCAGTGTCTGACAGCAGGTACTTCCTATTGGTTTGGCCTGAGAGCTTAGGAAGACCTCATCTACATATTCAGGGCGTGGGCCTGTCTCTATGACTGATCTGTCTTCAGCCTATGTGACCTGTGGTCACATCCTCACCTGTGGAGGAGGGGCTTGGAGCACTGCTTTATGTGACTAGTCTGTCTCAAATCTCTCTACATGGGTTTGTGGGGGGCTACAGCTAGCGACACCCTGATCTGAGAGGCTGGGAATGTGCCTGCCATCAGGGGTCCCCCAGGGATTCAACCTGTCTCGACCAGGAATCAGGGTACCTTTCACTGCCTGTCACCCCACAGAATATGATAAATGTATAACCTACCACAGACTCTCTACAGACTTCTTTAGCCTGCACATCTTTGTGCTGCATGTGTACTACATGCATGATGCCTGGTGCCCACAGATGCCCTGGAATTGGAAAGTTGTGAGCACTGTGTGAGAGTGCTAGAAATCAAACCGTGCTCCTTCGGGAGAGTAATTGGTGCTCTTAACCACGGAGCGATTTCCGCATCTCCTTTAGACTTCTTGAGCATTTTTCTATACCACTTTTTCCCTTTTCTAGAAAAGAAATAGGGATATTAGTTAGCAATACAAACCCATTCTTATTTCACCTATGTTAGGAAGATAAACTATTTTCTTTTAACACATCTGTTTTTCAACCTGCTTCATTTTTATAACTGAAATATAAAACTGCCTTTGTTAAGAAGTATTTCATGTTCAAAATATCTAGAATGTGTGTTACTATTCTGTATAATCTCTAATGGCTAAATCATAAACGCTCAATAAATCCAAATCTCTTTCTTGTATTTTCTCACCATGTTAGATATTATTGTAAGTCAACTGCAAAATGCCTTAAAAAGATTAATCAACCTGGAATAAATCATCTAAACTTATAAAAAATAACTTTAAATACATTGGTTTTTGGTTCTTGGCTTACCACATTTGTTATAAAGGGCTTGCTTTTACTTTTCTTAATGTACTAAGTCCAAATATAAATTAAGAACCTTTCCCACAAAGTTTTTCAATTACTAGGCTCATATAAGAAATAATCTTTTCTGGGCTGGGAAGATGACTCAGTTGATAAAGTGCTTGCCATACCAGCATGAGGACCTGGGTTCAGAACTCCAGCACCCACATAAAAACAGGGAGTAGAAATGTGCATCTGTAATCCCAGCATTGATTAAGAGATGTGGACAGAGAAAAATTTCTCTAGTTCATTGATCCACCAGCCTAGCAGAATCGATAAACTCCAGATTCAATGAGAGACCTTGCTTCAAAAACTAAGGTGAGAGAGATCGAGGAAGCACTCAATGCTGACATCTGACTTCCATTCAGGCACTTGTATATATGCTCATCTGTTCTTTCCTCCCCCCACTCTCTCTGTCTCTCTCATATATACCACATGCACGAAAATTTTCCTCAAAATGGGTGGTCAATTACCTACGGTCAACCAGCCTTAAAATATTAGATGAAAAACTCCAGAAATAAGCAATTGTCACAGTTTTGGTTGACTACTTTCCTGCATGGTACAATAAAATCATATCACCACAATCAATCACACGAGGACTCAACCATGGTTTTATCCAGCGTACCTATACTGTACTGTCTATCACTAAGCAGTCGCCTTGGTTATCAGTTTCTCTGTCACAATATCACATCCAAATGACCTTCATTTTACTTAGTGCCAAGACAACATGTAACTGTGCTGGTGCAAAAGTGGCTCTAACACAGCAGTGAACTCCTCCGCTATGTAGTATTGAACACATGTAGAGAGAGGCACTGTCATGACTTCAAGCACACACCCTTGAGATGCACTATCCCTGAATAAGGATGACTTACTGCATTTCCAAGTAATATTTTTCCCTGTGAGTTATAGTTTATAGGCTTCCTGTTTGTAGTTTGGATTTCTAGTTATAAATCACGGTGTTCCCAGTTGACCTAGAAAATATTTACATGGGAAACTGTGTGACATTAACCTGCTGGAGTATGAGTTAAAATAAAAGTCTTGCTGAATCCCTCCCCAATACCATAGCTGGCTGTTGCTCTTCTCTCCAAACTTCCCAGTTCCTTCACAGAACTTAAATGGCAAACTGAGATGTCAGTTAAGATTAGAAATGTGGTGCTCTGTAAAGTCTGTGCTGTGCAAAGGACTGTTTGCTCGTCTTCAGCACCAATGCAGGTCCTCTGTACACTGAATAAAACAAGCAAAAGAAGACCAGGCAAGGTCAGTTACTTGGTCCCTAAGAGACTAATTCTGTGCAATTTCAACAAGATCTTGGCTCGCAGGGAAGTAAACAGTGCATTTGATAGCACTATCAGACATGAGCAGAAGAAAGGTTTGCAAAGTTCTCCAAGTAAACTGGCACCAAAGATGTAGAATACTCCCACAGACATCCAACACAGTAAACGCACAAGAGACACTTTCTCCATTATAAAAGGGCAGATGACAACATCTATTAAGGTATTGTCCATAGACTTAAAAACTCACATTGTGGTACTTTGCTACAAAATGCAATAAGAAATATGTACTTGACTATGTGGCATAAGGAGTTAAAGGGGAATACCTGAACAGGGAGGATGGGAATTGGAGATGGGAGGACAGAGAAAGAGGAAAGACGAACAGAGGGGAGAAATAACAGGAACAACCTTTTTTAAAAGTCATATAGACACTTACTGTTGTAGAAGCTTACTAAAATATATGTATACACATATATAAAAAGAGTCTAAATGGAGTTACCCTATAATGGGATAACCATCCCCCCTACCAGACACCACACACTAACAAAAAGTCAAGGGTCAGGAACAGTTTCTTGAGTCATTGGCTAGTAAGGACCCTTAAGCTCCCAAGAATTATGGACTATTGTTAAAAATTTTGGTTACCCTTCAGAACATAACAGTAAGACCCTCGTACTAAGGACAGCACACACTTGAGACATATAACATTTCCATCAAGCTGATACTGGTCTGGAAAGTTCAACTACTGGCTAGCCTGCAGAGTGATGAAAACTGATATTGTCACTACTAGAAGAGAAAGGTAACCATCAATATTACCCTTTGAATCCTGAGAACTACACCCAACCTGCCACAACATGGCCAACGGCTGTGTAGTGGTACCAATGTCATGCAAGAACCTACTTTCTGGTTGAATTTAAGGCCTAATCCACAAGTTGAAACCCATACCTGGTACCATTAATAGGGCCAAGAACGTATAGGGAGACAGGCAATTGTAAAAGTTTGGTCCAGTTCTACCTCCCAGCCCCATGGTACAGTAATAAGACTAAGACTCAAAATATATTTACAAGAACCTTAGCCATATATGTAGGCTCTTCTCTGACTAGATCATAACTTATTATAACCCATTTACTCTAAGCTACCTTCTGCCACATGGCTAATTACCTATGTTCAGGTACCATGCATCTGTCTCATCACATCTTCCCTATGTGAATCACCTGCCTGGCTCTCTCCCAGAATTCTTTCTGCTTCCCAGATGTTGCACTTCCTATTTCTTGCTTAAGCCATAGGACATCACAGGTGCCACATCCGTACAGATATGATAGTCTCTTTACAATTCTGCTTTTTTAGTCTAATAAAAGACTCTTTCTTTCGAATATAAATTGAATACAGTAATAACAATTGTGAGAGAATTAAGAAAAGTATTAGGTGAGATTTACAATTATAATACCCACTCCATTATATATGGCAATTAAAAATATTCTATCATCTATCCCATCTTGGTGAGTTTAGAGTTCTGTACATAAATCATTTTCTATCCTAACTTGTATTACCAACATAAAAGAATTTTCTTAAACCTAGAAAAACTTCTTAAATCCTAAACAACTTAAGCTTATAGTAAAACTATGACTATCTAGGCTTCAATGCCATCAGAGACCTGAGAAGGGATAAGTATTACCTGAATATGCAGGAAGTTCAGGAACATAGGTATGCAACTCATTTAAAACCACAAGGTTTAGTTCCAGTTATTTTAATAACTGTTATTACAAACTCTTTAGAATAATTAAATAATGCAAGTTAATATTCATGCCAGCAAAACTCTCAATTACCATGAATGGAGAAACCAAGATATTCCATGACAAAACCAAATTTACACAAGACCTTTCAACAAATCCAGCCCTACAAAGGATAATAGAAGAAAAACTCCAACACAGGAGGGAAACTACACCCTAGAAAAAGCAAGAAAGTAATCTTGCAACAAACCCAAAAGAAGAGAACCACACAAACATAATTCCACCTCTAACAACAAAAATAACAGAAAACAACAATCACTATTCCTTAATATCTCTTAACATCAATAGACTCAATTCCCCAATAAAAAGACATAGACCAAAAGACTGGATATGGAAAAAGGACGCAGCATTTTGCTGCATACAGGAAACACACCTCAGTGACAAAGACAGACACTACCTAAAAGTAAAAGGCTAGAAAAAAAAATTTTTCCAAGCAAATGGTTCCAAGAAACAAGCGGGAGAAGCCATTCTAATACTGAATAAAATTGACTTTCAATCAAAAGTTATCAAAAAGATAAGGAAGGGCACTTCATATTCATCAAAGGAAAATTCCACCAAGATGAAATCTCAATCCTGAATATCTATGCTCCAAATGCAAGGACATCTACATACATAAAAGAAACCTTACTAAAGCTCAAAGCACACATTGTACCTCACACAATAATAGTGGGAGACTTCAACACCCCACTCTCATAAATGGACAGATCATGGAAATAGAAACTCAACAGAGACATAGAGAAACTAACTGAGGTTATAAACCAAATGAATTTAGCAGATATTTATAGAAAATTTCATCATAAAACAAAAGAATATACCTTCTCAGCACCTCATGGTACCTTCTCCAAAACTGACCATATAGTTGGTCACAAAACAGGCCTCAACAGATACAAGGAGATTGAAGTAATTCCATGCATCCTATCAGATCACCACGCACTAAGGCTGCTCTTCAATAACAACAATAACGACAGAAAGCCCACATATACACGGAAATTGGAAAATACTCTACTCAATGATAACTTGGTCAAGTAAGAAATAAAGAAATTAATGACATTTTAGAATTTAATGAAAATGAATGAACAACATACCCAAACTTATGGGACACAATGAGAGCAGTGCTAAGAGGAAAGCTCATAGCCCTGAGTGCCTCCAAAAAAGGACCTGAAAAGAGCATACACTACCAACTTGACAGCAAACCTAAAAGCTCTAGAACAAAAAGAAGCACAGACCCTCAAGAGGAGTAGATGGCAGGAAATAGTCAAACTCAGGGCCAAAATCAACTAAGTAGAAAGAAAAAGAATTATACAAAGAATCAACAAAACCAGGAGCTGGTTCTTTGACAAAATCAACAAGATAGATAAACCCTGAGCCAGACTAACCAGAGGGCACAGGGAGTACCCAAATAAAAATCAAAAATTAAGAGGGAGAAACAATAGAATCTGAAGAAATTCAAAAAATAATCAGATCCTATGACAAAAGCCTACATGCAACAAAACTGAAAATCTGGATGAAATAGAAAATTTTCCAGACAGACACCAGGTACCAAGTTAAATCAGGATCAGATAAACTAAAGAGTCCCATAACTCCTAAAAAAATAGAAGCAATTACTAAAAGTTTCCTGATGAAAAAAAAAGCCCAGGACCAGATGAACCCATGCAGAATTTTATCAGTCCTTCATAGAGGACCTAATACCAATACTGTCCAAACTATTCCACAAATTAGAAACAAAAGGAGCGTTACCCAATTCCCTTTATGAAGCCACAATATGATTATACCTAAACCACACAAAGACTCTACAAAGGAAGAAAACTTCAGACCAATTTCCCTTATGAATATCCATACAAAAATACTCAGTAAAATTCTCACAAACTGAATCAAAGAACACATGAAAAGGATCATCTATCATGATCAAGTAGGCTTCATCTGAGGGATGCAAAGATGGTTCAACATACAGAAATCCATCAATGTAATCCACTATATAAACAAACTCAAAGAAAAAAACACACACAATTAGATGTTGAAGAAGCATTTGACAAAATTCAACATCCCTTCATGCTAAAAGTCTTGGACAGACCAGGAATTCAAGGCCCATAACTAAACATAGTAAAGGCAATATACAGCAAACCAGTAGCCAACATCAAACTAACTGGAGTCAAACTTGAAGCAATCCCACTAAAATCAGGCACTAGACAAGGCTGCCCACTCTCTCACTACTTATTCTATATGAACTTGAAGTCATAGCCAGAGCAATCAGATGACAAAAGGAGGTCAAAGGGATACAAATTAGAAAGGAAGAAGTCAAAATATCACTATTGGCAGATGATATGATAGTACATTTAAGTGACCCCAAAAGTTCTACCAGAAAACTACTAAGCCTGATAAACAACTTCAGCAAAGTGGCTAAATATGTAAAATTAACTCAAGCAGATCAGTAGCCTTTCTCTATTCAAAAGATAAACAGGCTGAGAAAGAAATTAGGGAAATGACACCCTTTACAATAGTCACAAACAATATAACAAACTTTGGTGTGGCTCTAACCAAGCCAGTAAAAGATCTGTATGACAAGAACTTCATGTCTCTAAAGAAAGAAATTGAAGATCTCAGAAGATAGAAAGCCCTCCCATGCTCATGTATTGGCAGGACTAATATTGTAAAAAATGGCCATCTTGCCAAGAGTAATCTACAGAGTCAATGCAATCCCCATCAAAATTCCAACTCAAATCTTCACAGAGTTGGAAAGAGCAATTTGCAAAATCATTTGAAATAACAAAAGACCCAGGAGAGCAAAAACTATCCTCAACAATAAAAGAACTTCTGGGGGAATCACCATCCCTGAACTCAAAGTATACTACCGAGCAATAATGATAAAAATTGCCTGGTATTGGCATAGAGACAGACAGGTAGATCGGTGGAATAGAATTGAAGACCCAGAAATGAACCCAGACACCCATGGTCACTTGATCTTTGACAAAGGAACTAAAACCATCTAGTGGATAAAAGATAGCATTTTAAACAAATGGTGCTGGTTCAACTGGAGGTCAGAACGTAGAAGAATGCAAATCAATCCATTCTTATCACCCTGTACAAGCCTCAAGTCCACGTGGATCAAAGACCTTCACATAAAACAGATAAACTGAAACAAATAAAACAGAAAGTGGGGAAGAGCCTTGAACACATGGGCACGGGGAAAACTTTCCTGAACAGAACACCAATGGCTTATGCTCTAAGATCAAGAATTGACAAATGGGACCTCATAAAACTACAAAGCTTCTGTAAGGCAAAGGACACTGTCAATAGGACAAAATGGCAACCAACAGATTGGGAAAAGATCTTTACCAATCCTACAGCTGATAGAGGGCTAATATCCAATATATACAAAGAACTCATGAAGCTAATCTCCAGAGAGTTAAATAACCCTATTAAAAATGGTCTACAGAGCTAAACAAAGAATTCTCAGCTGAGGAATATTGAATGGCTGAGAAGCACCTAAAGAAATGTTTAATATCCTTACTCATCAGGGAAATACAAATCAAAAGAATCCTGAGATTCCTCCTCACACCAGTCAGAATGGCTAAGATCAAAAACTCTGGTGACAACAGATGCTGGCGATGGTGTGGAGAAAGGAGAACACTCCTCAATTGTTGGTGGGATTGAAAGCTGGTACAACCACTCTCAGTCTGGAGGTTCCTCAGAAAATTGAACATAGTACTACCTGAGGACCCAGTTATACCACTCCTGAGCATATACACAAATGATGCTCCAACATAAAACAAGGACACATGCTCTACTATGTTCATAGCAGCCTTATTTATAATAGCCAGAAGCTGGAAAGAACCCAGATGTCCTTCAACAGGACAAAAACAGGATACAAAAAAATGTGGTACATCTACACAATGGAGTACTACTCAGCTATCAAAAACAATGACTTCATGAAATTCATAGGCAAATGGATGGAACTAGAAAATATCATCCTGAGTGAGGTGACCCAATCACAAAAAACCACAAACGGTATGCACTCACTGATAAGTGGATATTTTCCCAAAAACTCGAATTACCCAAGATAAAATCCATAGACCACATGAAATTCAAGAAGAAGGAAGACCAAAGTGTGAATGCTCAGTCCTTCTTAAAGGGGGCAACAAAAATATTCACAGCAGGAGATATGGAGACAAAGTTTGGAGCAGAGACTGAAGGAACAGCCACTCAGAGACTGCCCCACCTGGGGACCCAGCTGATATACATACAGCCATCAAACCCAGACAACAATGCTGAAGCCAAGAAGTGCTTGCTGACAGGAGCCTGCTAGCTGTCTCCTGAGAGGCTCTGCCAGAGCATGACAAATACAGAGGTGAATCCTAGCAGCCAACCATTAAACTGAGAATGGAGTCCTCATTTGGAGGAGTTAGAAAAAGAATTTAAGGAGCCAGCCGAAGGAGCTTGCAACCCCATAAGAACAACAATACCAACCAACCAGGGCTCCCAGGGACTAAACCACTATCCAAAGAGTATACATGGACAGACCTATGGCTCCAGCTGCATATGTAGCAGAGGATAGCCTTGTTGGACACAAATGGGAGGAGATGCCCTTGGTCCTGCCAAGGCTGGACCCCCAGTGTAGTGGAATGTCAGGTTGGGGGGGCAGGAAGGGAGGTTTTGGGAGAGGGGGAATACACTCATAGAAGGAGGGGTGATGAGATGGGGGGGTTTATGGACAGGAAACCGGGAAAGGGGATAACATTTGACATGTAAATAAAAAATTCCAATAAAAAACAAAAAGCTGGAACTAAGTCTTGTGTTCCTTAATGTATAGGCATAATATGTATCTAAAATGAAGGTACAGTATATATTATGTTAACAAAATTTGTATCAATATAAAAAGATTTATGCCAATGAAAACCTCAAACCTGTATTAATATATAATAATCCACAGCATTGTAAACAAAATTAACTTTATTTGAGAATAGCAATAGCACTCAGTTGAATAGTAGATTCTATAATCTATCCTTTTATTCTGTTACTTCTATATGGTAATTTTATATTCCCTCCCTTTTCTTCTCAACTGTCTTCCCTTTATCTAAGAAAGAGAGGAAGGTAGAGAAAAGGAAAGGAATTATAGAAATCCTTGAGTCTAAGCGATTTTGTTTCCTCCCTGTTCAAGACCAGTTATTTGTAAATCATCCCCTAAATTGACAACATATGTTTAACTCATAAAATGACCAAAACCATCCACCCCAACTGAAAGGACTGGGACAATGACCTTCTCACAATTGCTCCCTGATGACTTGGGGCCCAAAGGAAATTGGGAAAATGATTAAGTCAAAGGAAAGCAGCTGGCATCATTTGTTGTCCAGTTTCTGTATGCTGAGAAAGTTCAGGCTTAAGTGAAGTTCTGACTGGATCATTCTGTAAGGCGGGATGAATTAAGATCATCTGGGGTCAACACCTTTCTGAAGCTATTCTGGAAGCAAGTCTCCTGAGGAATGGTATCAAAGCAGTCTGAGGCAGGATCAGGCATCCCAACACCCTCCAGGATGGATCTTATTAGGGGTGCTGCTTTTGAGGTCATTGTCTGAAAACATAATTCCTTACAAGTAATACATAGTTAAGTGCTAACAATGTATGGAATGTGCAAGGTGCACAATTCAGCCAAAGATGACTTTCTGTTCTTCAGTGAAGCAGATAAAAGACATCTGTCTTTCGTTAAAAATTAGTTTGGATTTTATATCAGATTGTAATATCAACTTTTATCTATCCCATTTAAAGGAGTGGTATGAAAGTCTTGAATATTTTGTAGTCAACAAGAGCTATTGAATAACAAACTTTTTTAATATCCCAGACAATCTCCAAGCTGTTCTTAAGTAGCAGAGTCAACTTATACATTACCTGTCTTGTTGAACTCGCCAATCTCCCTCTTTTTGTCTGTAACCAAAAGCTTCAGGGAGTCTTTCCTTGGTCAAATCTTATTTTCAACAATGTAGGTGGAAGACATAGCTTTTCTTTTCCTGCTGGAAAAGTGTAAAATCTCCCCAATATAATTTCTTTTCTTCCATTTTGGCATTAGGATATCTATAGACTGATCTAACTCAGCAATCCTTTCTAAAACATAGCATACCTTAGCAGTTGTGCTATTTGTTTCAAATCATCTTTAGGAGATATCATATCCCCCTTCTATGAGCATTTCCTTCAAAGCCCTCATAAGTCATTTTTATAATGGCTTGACCTGAAGGACTGTAAGCTATATCCTAATAGACTTCATGCCATAATGACCATAAAATGCTTGTATATGTCTAAGCATCATCGGTTTTAATCTGTAAAAGCATCTCCAAGATAGTCATCATCTCTAATAAATGTGTACTCTCAAAATTGTCCTCCTCAGAACTCAAGGCAAAAGTCATTTGGAAGTCCAAAGTGTATCAATTGTATGATGTATCAACATATGTACATATTCCTATTCTCCAAACTCTATAAAATGAAATATATAATCTGTTGTGTGGCATTGCTTTAAGTTAGCATCAATACCTCCCAGTTTTCATCTGAGTCAGAGAGGACCCTGGCCTCTAGCTCTTCATCTACTCTCCCCATACCCAGAGGCAGCTTGACCCTTAGGAGCTCTGACACACCCAGGCTCTCAGGACTACAGGATCACAGGAGCACAAAAACAGCTGGACTCACAGGAATTCTGACACAACCAGGATCATAGGCTCACAGGAGGGACAGGCTCCAGTCAGAGAAAGCAAGGTCAGTTAACACCAGAGATAACCAGATGACAAGAGGCAAGCACAAGAATATAAGCAACAAAAACCAATGCTATATGGCAACATCAGAACCCAGTTCTCACATCACAGCAAGCCCTGGATACCCCCAACATACCTGAAAGGCAAGATTGAGATCTAAAATCCCATCTCATGAAGATGATAGAGGACTTTCAGAAGGACATAAATAACTCCATTAAAGAAATACAGGAGAACACAGGTAAAAAGTAGAAGCCCTTAAAGAGGAAACACATAAATAGCTTAAAAAATATAGGAAAATACAATCAAACAGGTGAAGGAATTGAAAAAACAGGCCAGGATACAAAAATGGAAATAGAAACATTAAAGAAAACACAAAGGGAGACAACCCTAGAGATGGAAAATCTAGGAAAGAGATCAGGAGTCACAGACAAAAGCATCACCAACAGAATACAAGAGATAGAAGAGAGACTCTCAGGCATAGAAGATACCATAAAAGACATTGAAACAAAAGTCAAAGAAAATACAAAAAGGAAAAAGCTCCTAACTCAAAACATTCAGGAAACCCAGGACACAACGAAAAGACCAAACCTAAGAATAACAGGTACAGAAGAGAGCAGAGTCCTGTTTCAAAGGGCCAGTAAACATCTCACAAACTGAATCCAAGACACTTCAAAATGATCATTCACCATGATCAAGTAGGCTTCATCCAGGGAAGCAGGGATGGTTCAATATACAGAAATCCATCCATGTAATCCAATATATAAACAAACTCAAAATAAAAACTATATTAATCATATCATCTCATTAGATGCTAGGAAAAAAGCCTTTGAAAAAATACAACAACCCTTCCTGTTACAAGTATTGGAGAAATCAGGAATCCAAGCTCCATACCTAAACATAATAAAAGCAATATATAGCAAACCAATAGCCAACACCAAACTAAATGGAAACTTGAAGGAGTCCCACTAAAATCAGGAACAAGACAAGGCTGCCCCCTCTCCCACTCTCTATTCACTATAGTACTTGAAGTTCTAGCCAGAGTAATTAGTCAATAAAAGTAGATCAAAGGAATACAAATTGGAAATGGGGAAATCAAGATACCACTATTTGCAGATGACAGGATAGTATATATAAGCAACCCAAACAATTCCACCAGAAAACTCCTTCAGCTGATAAACAACTTCAGCAAAGTGGCTGGATATAAAATTAACTCAAACAAATCAGTAGCCTTCCTCTACTCAAAGGATAAACAGGCTGAGAAAGAAATTAGGGAAATGATACCCTTCACAATAGTCACAAATAATATAAAATATTTTGGTGTGGCTCTAACCAAGCAAGTGAAAGATCCGTATGGCAGGAACTTCAAGTCTCTGAAGAAAGAAATTGAGGAAAATCTCAGAAGATGGAAAGATGCTCGTGGATCAGCAGGATTAACATAGAAAAAATGGCCATCTTATCAAAAGCAATCTACAGATTCAATGCAATCCCCATCAAAACTCCAACTTAATTCTTCTCAGAGATAGAAAGAACAATCCTCAAATTCATCTGGAATAACAAAAAACAAAAACAAAAAAAACCCAAGATATCAAAAACCATTCTCAACAATAAAAGAACTTCTGGGGGAATCCCCATCCCTGACCTCAAGCTGTTCTACAGAGCAATAGTGATAAAAACTGTATGGTATTGGTACAGAGACAGATGAGTAAACCGGTGAAATAAAATTGAAGAGCCAGAAATAAACCCACACACCTATGGTCACTTGATTTTTGACAAAGAAGCCAAAACCATCCAGTGGAAAAAAGACAGCATTTTCAGCAAGTGGTGCTGGTTCAACTAGCAGTCAACCTGAAAAAGAATGCAAATGTATCTATTCTTATCTCCTAGTACAAAGTTCAAGTCCAAGTGGATTAAGGCTCTCCACATCAAACCGGATGTGCCAAATCTAATAGAAGAGAAAGTGGCAAAGAACCTCAAACACATTGGCACAGGGGGAAATTTTCCTGAACAGAACACCTATGGCTCATGCTACAAGATCAACAATAGACAAACAGAAGCTCGTGAAACTGAAAAGCTTATGTAAGGCAAAGGACACTGATAATAAGACAAAATGGCAGATTGGGAAAAGATCTTCACCAAGCCTTTACCTGACAAAGAGCTAATATCCAAAATATACAAAGAACTCAAGAAGCTAGATGCCAAAACACCAAATAACTCGATCAAAAAATGGACTACAGAGCTAAACAGGGAATTCTCAATACAGGAATCGTGGATGGCTAAGAAGCACTTAAAGAATAAACAACATCCTTATTCATCAGGGAAATGCAAATTGAAATGACCCTGGGATTCTACCTCACACCAATCAGAATGGCTAAGATCAAAAACTCAAGTGACAGCAGATGTTGTCAAGGATGTGGAGAAAGAGCAACACTCCTCCATTACAAGTCGGACTCCAAGCAGGCAAAACCAGCCTGGAAATCAATCTGGCAATTGTTCAGAAAATTAGAAATAGTTCTACCTAAAGACCCAGCAATACCACTCCTGAGCATATACCCAAATGATGCTTCAACATATAACAAGAACACATGCTCCACTATGTCTATAGCAGCCTTATTTATAATAGCCAGAAGCTGGAAACAACCTGATGTCCCTCATCAGAAAAATGGATAGAGAAATTGTGGAACATTTACACATGCAGTACTATTAAAAACAATGACTTCATGAAATTCACAGGCAAATGGATGGAACTAGAAAATATCATCCTGAGTGAGATAACCCAATCACAAAAGAACACATATGGTATGTATTCACTTATAAGTGGATTTTAGCCTAAAAGCTCAGAAAAAACCACAACCCACAACCCATATGTAGCTTAAGAAAAAGGAAGACCAAAGTGTAGATGCTTCAGTCCTAATAGAAGGGGAACAAAATAATCACAGGAAGTAGAGGGAGGGGCATGGAAGGGAGAGGGGAGGGGGAAGGGAGGGAAAAGGGGGGCAGGATCAGGTACTAGAAGGGACAGGAGAGAACATCAGAGGGTCAGGAAATTGAATAAAAACATGTAGCAGTGAGGTATAGGGAACAGTGGGTAGCCACTAGAAAGTCCCAGACTCCAGGGAAGCGAGAGGCTCCTAGGAGCCAATGGGATGACTTTAGCAGAAATATCCAACAAAGGGAAGATACAACCCATAGAGACCACCTCCAGTAGATAGCCACCGCCCCCCCAGTTGTGGGATGGGGTCATCCACATATCTCAAAATCTTTAACTCAAAAATGTTCCTGTCCAAAGTAAAGACAGGGATAAAAAATGGAACAGAGACTGAAGGAAAGACCATCTAGAGACTGTCCCACCTAGGGATCCATCCCATCTGTAGACACCAAATGCCCACTAAGTGCTTGCTGACAGGAGCCTGGTATGGCTGTTCCCTTGTTCCCTGAGAGGTTCTACCAGCACCTGACCCATACAGATACAGATGTAGCCAACCATTGGACAGAGCCCAGGGGCCCCAATGGAAGAGGCAGAGGAAGGACTGAAGGAGCTGAAGGGGACTGCAGCCCCATAGGAAGAATCTATCAGCTCACTGGACAACTCAGAGCTCCCAGGGACTAAACCACCAACCAAAGAGAATACACGGAGGGAGCCAGGACTCCAGATACATATGGGAGAAGACGATGGCCTTATCTGACATCAGTGGGAGGGGACAGAGGCTTGATGTCCCAGCATAGGGAGATGCTAGAGGGTTGAGGCATGTGTGGGTGAATGGATGAAGCACCCCCATAGAGGCAAAGGGGAGGAGAAACGGGGGATGGGATGAGAGATTTGTGGAGAGGTAACTGGGAAGGGGATATCATTTGATATGTAAACAAATACAATGAATAATTAAAAATATACAGCCAGTGGACTCTTACCCATTTACCATTATAAGACTACAAAAGGACGTACATGTTGTATTATTTTTTCTGGAATGTTTTCAGAGTACCATCCTAGAGAACTTGTCTCACTTATGTCATAGTTCTCCAATTTGTTTACCATAAAATACAGTATAATTTAAAAAGTTAGCATCAATAAACAGAATCTAGATTCTTAACTCAATACCGTATCTCTAACCTCAAACTTCTCCCTAAGCACTTGATTTTACCAATTTTAAGTTTAACACTTACCAGTTCAGCTGCCTGGGGCTTTTATTTTGTACTTTGTGTTGTTGTTAGCCCAGCCTAGCTGTTCAGATCGCTCAGGGCTCCTGGGCTCCAGCCGATCGGGACCTGGCCAGGATTTCCACCCTATCTCACTTCTGTGCTGCTTCAGGCTGAGCCCTCTGTAGCTCCCTTAACTGTGCTGAGCTTGGGAGACGTCGTAGCTGTTATGCCCTCAGCCTTTGATGTGCTCAGGTGCCTCAGTTTCCTCAATCTTCCTGCACAAATCTCTCACCTAGCTTTCTCCCAGAAGTCTGCCTCCCAGATGCCCCACCACCATTTCCTGGCTAGGCCATAGGCCATCAGATTTATTTTTGGCAGGTACCACATCCATGCAAGTATCAGATACAGGTGACAGATCTAGGAAAGAACCTTCTTACTATTTTGCTAAGTGGACATAGTATTAAGTCAACTTATTATGCTCATAGAATAACCCTTCTCTGAACCCTCATCTGAGCAGCTTTTGTCTACGGGAGGTGGCAGTTAACACAGAGACCCACAGTGAGTCAAAGTTCAGAGAATAAGAGACGACAGAATGTTCAACCCCAAATGGGACACATACAAGACACCCATCCTCCCAAGGCTTAGGGATCATTGTGGATGAGGGTGCAGGCAGACTGTAAGAACCAGGGGTAATGGAAATGGTCTGTCCCTGGCATAGCAGAGCAGTTGCAAGTGTGAACTCATGGCAGGTGTCACAGCATGCACGAGGCCCATGCAAGCCAGGCAAATCCCCACCGCAGTCAGGGACCACTGGCAACTGACAGCTTCTGAGATAGAATGGTTTTCTTAGAGTTTGACCCCTAGTTAGGTCCAGTGTGTATACACATCCAGAATAGCCAAGACGCACCGATTGGATCAGTGGTCCTAAAAGAAAAGGAGGCTACAGAGCTGAGTAGGTAGGGGAGGGAGGTAGAGTTGGAAGGAACGGGGAAAGCTGCATGAATAAGATCCAAACTCACTCAAAGGATTAAAAATAGGAAGTAAACAGCAAGCAGTGAGATCGCACAGCCAAATCCGCTCAGCTCCTTCAGCTTACAGGGTTCTGTAGACAGCGGTCTCTAAACTGGATGAAGAGTTGACCCATACCTTAAACACAGACATTAAGAACATCTCCCATACAGAGAAAAGTCTTATAAACACTTGAGTTTCACTTTGTGATGATTTTGTGTGCAACTCCCTTGCAATAAAACTTTCTAACTTTATTTTTAGAATTTCATACTGTATATTTTTATCATTTTCTTTCCCGTCTACCAACACTTTCCAGAACCTCCTCTTGCCCTACTCACCTTTCTCTCTTAAAAAACAAAAACAAAAGAAAAAAAAATAACCACAAAAAACCATGAGCATCCCTTTGTTTTACTCAACTACTCCTGAGCACAGGGCCTGCCCTGGAATGTAGTTGATATACTTAGTGTCTTTCCTTGAAGAAAACTGGTTTTCCTTTCCCAGCAGGGATCAATTGCAAACGGCTTCTTGGTAAGGGTGGGACTTTGTATCCCCTTCCTGGGTCCAGTGCTGAGACTTGTGTCTAGAGTGAGCCTGGGTAAATCTTGTGTGTGTGTGTGTGTGTGTGTGTGTGTGAGAGAGAGAGAGAGAGAGAGAGAGAGAGAGAGAGAGAGAGAGAGAGAGAGAGAGAGTTTTTTGGAGTCCTGTATTTTTATACCTGTTTGTGTTTGGTTTTGGAGACAGGGTTTCTCTGTGAAACAGCTCTGCTGGCTATTCTGGAATTCACTTTGAAAACCAAGCTGGTGTCAAACTCACAAAGATGCTACACACACACACACACACACACACACACACACACACACACACCCTGCACCCCCTGCCTCCACCTCCCAAGTGCTGGGATTAAAGTCATGTACAGCCACACCCAGCTTCCACTTCTTAAAATCTTTTCTCCCTCCCTGAGGCATTCGGATTCCTGAACCTGGAGTAGAAGGGTGTGATAAAGACATCCCATTCAGACGCGAGCCTCTGTGCATTATCAGTTGTGGGGCAGTGTTAATTCCCATCTGCGGCAAGAAGCAGCATCTCTGGTGAGAGCTGAGGGACGGATACACCAACCCATGAGTACGTGGTGGTCATCACCGACCCATGAGTACGTGGTGGTCATCACCAGGGTTTGTATTGTTGGATTTGTTTCCCCTTGGCCCATGGCCCATCTAGGCTGAGATTCTTGGCCTCGTTAATAATACCAGGTATGCATTCCATCTCATGGACTGGGCCTGAAACCCAATTTAAAAACTGGTTTGTTACTCTCATCGCATCTATGCCACTACAGCGGCCATGACCCTACAGACAGGTCATTACTACAGCAGCAGTGGGCACACCCTACAGACAGGTCATTACTACAGCAGCAGTGGGCACACCCTACAGACAGGTCATTGTTATACAGCAGTATACATATCCTACAGACAGGTCATTGCTACAGCAGCCGTGCACACACCCTACAGACAGGTCATTACTACAGCAGTCATGCACACACCCTACAGACAGGTCATTACTACAGCAGCCATGCACACATCCCACAGACAGGTCATTACTACAGCAGCCATGCACACACCCTACAGACAGGTCATTACTACAGCAGCCATGCACACACCCTACAGACAGGTCATTACTACAGCAGTCATGCACACACCCTACAGACAGGTCATTACTACAGCAGCCATGCACACACCCTACAGACAGGTCATTGTTACACAGCAGTATACATATCCTACAGACAGGTCATTGTTACAGCAGCCGTGCACACACCCTACAGACAGGTCATTGCTACAACTATAGGTTTTGTGGCTAGGGAGATTGATGAGAACTTTTCTCCCACAGGATAGAACCATCCCACCCTGTGGGGTGTACCCTAAAGACTCTACATCTTATAACAAAAGACACTTGCTCACCTGTGTTCATTGTTGCTCTATTTATAATAGCTAGAAACTGGAAATGATGATGTTCATCAACTGATGAATGAATAATGAAAATGTACTTTTACTCGATGGAATATTATTGAGCTTTCAAGAACTATGAAATTATATGTGTAAAACCCTTTTTAATTTAATATCCATATATAGGATAAAACATGCAGTGCTTGTCTTTCTTGATCTGGATTACCTCATTCATGATAATTATTTCTAGTTCTACTCATTTAGCTGCAAATTTCATAATTTTGTCCTTACAGTAAAGTTTTAATAATTTATGAAAAAGAAAGTTGATTTGAATATAGATTGGTGTTAACTGAAGGTGGGTAGAGTAGAGTGGAGTGGTAAAAGGAAGGCTGCATTTGATTGATGCATGCTGTAAATGTGAAGGAAAATATCCTACCAAACCATGGTAGCATTATTAATGAATGGAATGTTAATCAAAAATAATAAAGAAAAGAAAAAATATGAATACACTTGCTGAGAAATGGATCCTATAAATAAAATATCATGCCCACATTAAATTAAACAATAAAGCTATGGACATTAGCACGACAGCCGCTTTTATGTCAGCTTGATACATGGTAAGAGTCATCTGAGGGGAAGCGACCTCGATTGAGAAACTGCTCCACAAGATCCGGCTGCTGGCAGGAAAGTCTATAGGACAGTTTTCAATTAATGATTGGTAGGGGAGGGCCCAGCCCACTGTGGTGAAGACATCCCTGGGCTGGTGGTCCTCGGTTCTATAAGTCAGCAGGCTGAGCAAACCATAAGGAACAAGCCAATAGGCAGCACTTGTCCATAGCCTCTGCATCAGACCCTGCCTCCAGTCTCCTGTCCTGACTGTCTTCAGTGAGAGCTGTAATACGAAAATATAAGCAAAATAAACCCTTTCGTTTCCAAGCTGTTCTTGATTGTGGTGTTTTAACAGAGCAGTAAAAACTCTAAGACATTCAGCATGTTTTAAAAAAAGAATAGACCTTAACCCATTAACCCAAACTGGAGAAAGATAGCTGAGCAGTTAAATACACTGCCTGCTCTTCTCGTGGGCCCAGAATCAGTTCCCAGCACCCACATGACAGCTAAATGCTGTACATAACTCCAGATAAAGGGGATAAAGTGGTGTCTTCTGGGCTTTGTGGGCACCACAGAAATATTACACACATACATTCAAAATATCCATATGCATAAAATTTAAAAATAAATCTTATCTTTAAAAAAGTGTAAACTGTCACACAGTGAAATAAACTTTGTGACTCAAAATTATATAACTTTTAATTAGACAGCACAGTCGAATAGAGAATGCAGAAGGCCACCATGCTGAAGGTAAGTGATTTCTGACGTACTTTGTAAAACTTGTGTTATGTGTGTTCATATATATTCAAATAGAGACTTCATTTCCAAAGTATGTTCTGTAGTGTGGATCCTGGCCAAAAAACCTTGAAAACCACCAACTCCAGTAATATCCCAAGAGCTGGGGTTCTTAGGCTCATCTGAGACAGGTGCGAGAGCACCAAATTCAAGATAATTTAGTGAGCACTTACTTCTGTCTGTAGTCACCACCATCCTACCAACAGATCGGGACACACGGAGAAAAGTATTGCACTTCACTTTGCTTAATTTTACATAGATTTCATTTGCACTTTTAAAAAATGAGGGGTGTGAGGGTGTGTGGGTGGGGCTGTGGTGACAAGTGTGACACAGCTGAGTACCGTCACACCCAATGCAATTATGCTTTGCAAAAACAGGATAATGGTGATGGTGCCAGCTAAAATGGAAAACAAAATAAACATAACATTGTAAATGTGTGTCTGCATTTGAACTATACTTTATTTAATTCCATATAGTGAACAAAAAAGTAAAATCGATTCGATGGACCACATATAAAATAAGAATGTGGGTCACACATACAATATAGTAGTCCCACGTGGGTTCACAGAGCTGATGGACCGAGCCTCTGGTGCTCACCACTCGGCTTCACCAATGGCCTTTGCAAACACATAGTCTCTCCCTCCAAAGCACATGACTCCATCTTTCAAGTAGAATTTCCATCTGTTCTTACTCCGGTGAATCTGGAAAGAGAAAGATGCTCTGAGTCCATAAGCTAAATGATCGCTTATATCTTTGAAGCAGCAAACTGGACTATGCTGGCCCTGTATGTAAGACCTTCGCAAGATAGCCTATCATCCTTCAGCAAACATTTGTGTGGGACGGTGTCTCTATGCGGGTGAGGGCAGGCACAAGATAGGGCAAGGCCTGTGATTGGACAGGGAATACGTAAGGCGGGCACAGAGTTTGGGAGAAGAAGGAGGAAGAAGAACCAAGATGGAGGCAGAGAAGGACGACCCAGATCTGTGTGGCCTTAAAGGGCCACAGGTAGTTATGAGTATTTTATAAGGGATGGATTTTTACAGGACAATTTGTCTTATGTAGGTGGACAATTTATATCAATATTAACTTATTGTTTACTATGTAGATGTTTTGTGGAATAAGAATTACTGATACAAATCTGATAAATTACAGGCTATTGAGTTTTGATGTTAATGGGTTACTGGGAGTTGTGACTATAACCACAGGGAGCGTATGCTGGGACTGTGAGCAGAGTCTGCGGCAAGAGAGCCTCGAGATAGGCAGATGCTATATGGAACTAGCGTGACAGCGACCCGCCTGGGAACTAGATGGGTGGTGAGATCAGGGCACAGAGAGTAGCCAGCAGCAACACGGGATGGAAATTGGGAACTCAGCGAGTTGGGTTGAGATGGTTTTTACTGATTGAGATAAAAGGACGCAATGAATGCCATGTGGCAATAGCATGGGATGGTGAGTTCAGTTTTTAATATTTACCACTACACATTTAAGTCCCCATAAGTCAAATACTAACACAAGTACTAGAGAACGGTCAGTCATACACTCACTGTGAGGACTGTCTCTCCTTGGCAAAGTGTCAGTGATCAGCTCCACTTAGACCCAGGTCTGTGGACTGCTCAAATCCCTTATACACAGGGTTTTGTGTGTTACATACAACCTATTCCATCCTCCTGGAAGATTTATATAATGTCTAGGTTTTTCATATCAGCCAATGCAATGCAAATGCTTTCAAGTAATGGTAATAATTGTTGAAAAATAGTGACCAAAACTAAGTCTGCACGTGCTCAGCAGACACGTAATTTTTCAAATGTTTTCGATCCACTTGGTAGAATCCACAGAGAAAATTGCAGATATAGAGAGATGACTGTAGACTTTAATGTATTATGAAAGTAAAAACAATTCCTGCTTTGAAGAGTTTATATTTTAATAGAGAAGGAAATCAAAGTCTGATCATTTTTTTCTATCTATATACCATTTTAGAAAGAATAAGGTGATTTTGTAAAGAAATGGTATATATATATACATATACATATATATATTTCAATTAAAAACATTATTTTCTGTTTCCTTCATGTATATCAAATTATGATTAAAAACACCAAAGATATTAATATTCACTTCATGAATGTTAGGTTGCCACGGATCTGAATGTCATGTGACAGGAAGTAGCAGAGATGTGGGCATCCCAGACAATGCTCGTGAGAATGTCCCATGCACATCCATCATCCCTTTATTTCTCTGCTCAGTGCCAGGCTGCACTCTGAATGCCTGCCTCCTGTCCCTACCTCTGCAGTACAAATCATAAAGCCCCATGTCAAAGGCCAACATCACCCACAACGGGTCATGAAAAGTCCCAACAGCAAATGACTCCTTGTATTTCCTTGCTGCTGTAGGCCTCTCTGTCTGCCACATAGCTTACAGTTTGATTCCTGTGCTATCAGCATTTGCTTTATCTGTCACACTGTTCTCATACCTGGCTAGCCTGCCATCTTACCATGTGTGATTTTTTTTTTTAATTCTGTAAGAAATGCTGTGTTTGAATAAGACTGCTACCTTCTTAGGACGAAGATTATCACTTAGGGGCTGATAGGCACAGCTGAATGGGGCCTGGGGTGTGACAAAGCACTTGCCTACATGTGCGACATCCTAGGTTCAATCCCCAGAACCACTGAGAAGGGGGTAGGGACAGATGATCACTTTCAAGAGTCACGATCCCACACATGCACAACGGAAGACCCAAAATACACCCTCAAAACTTTACAGAACGGGGCTGCAGATAAAAGCGCTTGCCGTGCAAACATGAGGACCTGAGTTTGAGACCCAGATCCACATTAAAAGAAGCTGGGCAGAGTGGTGCACACTTGTAATCCCAGTGCAGGGGAAGGCAAACACAGGCAGGAAGACTGGCAGCTGGTGGCCAGTCAGCCTAGACCACTTGCTTAGCTCCAGTCCAATAAAAACACCCTGTCTGTAAAATTAAAATATACATTTCCTAAGAAATAACAGCAGAGGTTACCCTCTGACCTCCATGCACATGGACATGCGCACTGATACACACATGTGCACCCACACAAATGTGCACATGACGTATACATACACAAAGAAATCCTTTACAGAATTAAACAGCTGCTTCATGAGTCACTTGACTTCCAGAGAATTCCCCATCATATTTCACACTATTTTATAAACCTCCCAGTATAAGTTCAATTAATAAACTCACAGTCCAAGATGTGAGCACAGTACCTTATCATACTGACAGACAATTACATTATCTGTGTCAAACAGGTCTGGCGCGTCCTGCTCACTGACATCATCTCCAGAATTTAGGGGATCCTAAAGATGAAAGATGATCACATTAAGGGATTTCATGATGCTTCAAATTTTTGTAAAGATAGAAAGACTTAGAAGTAGAGGGACCTGAAGAGACAGAATAGTATTTCTGCTTTAAGGTCAAACAACCTCACTTTGACTTCCAGCTTGACCACTTGTTAATTCATGCTGACCTTGGGCAAATTCCCCATGTCTCAGTTTTCTCATCTCTGGTACCACTGGTACCAATCTAGTAAAGAGTTAAAGGGTAACTCAGATAGGACATGAGTTACCACAGGCAGATACGTCATGTGCAACCCCAAGTGCACATCAACAGCCCTCACAAATGCAAAACCACATTCTACCCAAACATCATCACACTTATTAGATAGAGGACAAAGATTGCCTCTCCCAAGCCTTCTACCAAGACGACTTAAAAAGCAACAAACATAAATCCAATACCTAACCACTTAATACCCATTTGAATTACAGTTTAAAGTTGAAAGGTTACGGGTCCTGCATATGAATCACTCTGATTTTACAAGAGCAAAGACAAGGTTAACCTTAATCAGAAATGTATCCGGCTGTGCGGTACAGGGAAGCACAAATCCTCTCAGGTAATAAGCCAAGACTCAGCTCAGAGGAGCGCCCGCCTCACCTCTTCTAGGGTGTCTATTTGATGGTCCTCGTTGTCACTGCTGTTTGCAGTTGAGTCTTCATTTGACACGCTGTCCACTTCTTCCTCAAGCACCTTAAGGTCGCCGGCTTCAATGATCCCCGGAAATTCATTCTCATCTGCGTCCCTTATGCTTCCCCCCTCTTCAGCAGAAGAGTTGTCGCCGGTTCCATCTATTTGAATTATTTCATTAATATCATCATCGGTTACCTGAATATTCAGATCCCTCTCAGAAGTACAACTCTGCAAACAGAAGAGACATGGTCAAGTTCTTCAAGCTAAATGAGGCATTAAAACACTGATTGTGGATCTGGATTGTGAATGATTGGCCAAATACCACACAAGGGGCCATTTAAACTTATCTCTTTGCCTTCTGAGATTTGTCCCTTAACATGGGATTCTGGGATATCTTTAGTATTTCTAACAAAAGAAGATTGTTTGGTTTTAAGTAAACATACTACCAGACACCAGCAACAAGCGAGCTCACAGCTCTCACGTTTGCCAGCTTTCACGGATATGCCCTTAGACACATGTCCTGCTGAATCCTAACTACTGTGCTTGATTACAGTGGCAACCAAATGATGTAGAAAGGACAGTGGAGTGCTCAAGAAATGAATGCAGACTTTAAGGGACTATACGGTCAAAGGGGCCAATAGAGAACGGCTTCGTTACTTCACTTAACCTGAGGTGCCTATTTCATAAAGAACATGAAACTGTTCATAAAGACAAAAGTAAAACAAAGACCACCAAGGCCTAGGAAGAAGAGAGGGGTGGGAGTGTAGTTCTTAGTTAGGGTTTCTATTGGTGTGAAGAAACAATCTGGATACAGCAACAGTTATAAAAGACAACATTTAATTGGGACTGGCTTACAGTTCAGAGGATGTCTGTCATTGTCATGGTGGGAAGTATGGCGGCATGCACGCAGACATGATACTAGAAAGGTAGCTGAGAGTTCTACATCTGGATCAGCAGGCGGCAAGAAGAGAGTAAATCACTGGACCTGGCTTGAGCATCTGAGACCTTAAAGCCTACCCCCAATGACACACTTCTTCCAACAAAACCACACCTCTTCCAACAAAGTCACAGCTCATAATAGTGTCACTCCCTATGGCCTCTGGGAGCCATTTTCATTCAAACCGTAGGTATGATCTAATGTCTCTCCTTCAGAGGATGGAAACATTCTAGAAATGGATAGTGATGACAGATGTACCCTGGCTACACAGGTGACTTTTACTTCTATTATTCTCTTCCAAACGGAGCTAACAAGCATCTGGTAAGTGTTTTATGGGCATTTTCTAATTTAAATCTAATTGCAACACACTGAGATAAGACACTATGGTTTACAGGACCACAAAGGCAGCAAAGAATGAGATGGAATTAAAGCCCAAGTTTGATTACAGAGGCTTCGCCTCGAGTGCAGCATATGTCTTCCCATTCGCCTGTCACAGGTGGGCGAGAGCTCCCCAGAGCTTCAAGTGTCTTAACGAGAAGAGCTATTTTATGAACCCATAAATACCACAGAATTTACAGCAGAATTCTCATCCTTTTTGACAAAATCAGGCCCTTAAACTAATCAAAATGTATGCACATAAATAAGGAATCTTCATTATAGACACGGCTTAAAAGGTATTTTAACCTATATTAGGATGGGGGAAATTAGGTTAAATGCATTCGGCCAAGGCCACGAGATGTGTAATATGTTTAAAAGGGCCTCATGCCCAACATGAGCAGAGTTCTGAATGAGAAGTGATTTTTCAAAACTCATTTCTTTAGTGGAGATGATTAACATATACTTCCATTATTTTTTCTCACAATAAAATGATTTTATGTGGATTTAATTTATTTTATGACTAAAAATAAATGAAAATAATCTTTAAACTAATGGAAGTCCATACCTCAAATATTAGCACTCTGGAGGCTGAGGCAGAAGGACCTCGTGAGCTCAAAGCCGATGTCTCAAAAATGAAACCTTGATAATGAACACCAGGTGCTGTAAGGTAGCATGTGGACATGCTGGCTCTTTGGGAAGCACACAGACAGCTGGACAGCCATTATCTAATAATAGGTCACTTCAGCTCTCCGGGTTAGGAGAAATTAAGGGCTCAGAAAGGACAGCCTTCACCTATCGACCTAAGAAATTCGGGGAATCTTCAAGGTCCCTGAAAAAAGGAAGACTTCTAATAGGGCCTAAGGCACTTTATTATGACTTGAACAAATACACTTTCTCTGAGATGTACAGTCAACACAATTTTACGTCTTAATGTATCAATTTATGACAGGACTTCAACACAGATCAGTTAAAAGTATCTAAGGAGAGGGCTGGTGGGAAGCTCAGTGGAAAAGGGGGCCTGCCGCCAAGCCTGGCAAACTGAGTTTGATCATGGGACCACATGGTAGAAGGAAGGAGCCTACTCCTGTGTCCTCTGATCCCTCACATACACTGGGACACTCACATCACACATAACAAAATAACAAATATAAAAATATCTTAGTAAGAAGAGACAACCAGTACCATGCAAACACTAATCAAAGTAAAGCTGAAATGACGGCATTTGTGTCCGAACACAGCATGTTACAAAAGACACACAAGATTATCTAAAAACAAAAGGGTCAGTTCCAGAAGACAGCAGCGATCCCAGTCCTGTGCGTCCGCCATCACTATCACTACTGTCTCAAAAGCACGTAAATCTAAAGCAGGTCTGGGGTGTGGCTCAGCAGCAGCGCCTATGTTTATAATGCACTAAAGCTCCCTAAATTCACAGCTGCAGCTCTTCCTAGCAAACAACAGGAACATTTACAGTGACTACCAGGAACCATGCAGAGGGCCTGACCAATGCATGCAGTCTATACGGCCTAACTGACATGTATAGAATATATATATATATATATATATATATATATATATACACACACACATATAATACGTATATATGTGTGTATATATGTATACATATATAATATGTATATATGTGTGTATGTATATGTATACATATATCACTCAATAATTATAAAAGTCTTAAACCAGTGACTCAATAATTCAACTTAAACTAAAGCAAAAAGTCAAATTAAGCCCAAAGCAAAATGAAGGAAACAATAAAAAAGAAAACTAACAACAACAAAAAGAAAGAAAGAAAAGAAAATCAAGACCAATATCCATTCATTTAAAGAAAAATGGTAAAATTGAACATAAAAGATACCAAAGTTTTGGACTGCTAAAAGGATTAAAAGGATGTCACCGCAGGTCCTAAAAACATTTAAAAGATAAAAAAAAGTACTGCTAACTTTGTCACAATAAACCTTACAAGTAGATAAAATGAATGAATTCCTATCATAACAACAAATAAAACTATCAAAGTTTACACAAGAAACACCAGATGACCTAAGAGAAACACTAAAGTAAAATAATCTACAGTTAAAATCTGCCCCACAACTTTCCCCTTCGAGAGGGGAGATAGGGGAGGGGCTGTGTGAGGGGGGATAGGGAGGAGCATATGAGGTGGGACTGGGAGGAGGGGCTGTATGAGGTGGAAGTGGGAGGAGGGGCTGTGTGAGGGGGGAATGGATGAGGGGGGACTAAGAGAGGGGAAGCTGCAATAGAGATGTAAAATGAATTAATAAATAAATTAGTGGGAAAATATTACAAACACATACATACATACAATCTGCCTCCACAAAGAAAAAGTCTGGATCTAGGAGGTCACATTCTTTTCTCGGAAAAGAAATGATGTATAGATAAGTTTCAACTTATTTTACAAAACTCCTACTACCTTAAAATCCACTGCAAAGAAGGAAAAAAAAATGGAGAGACACCAGTATTCTTCTTGAAAACAAGGCAAAATGTCTCAGTGAAATTTTAGCAACTGAACCAAGCATTTAAAAAGAAAACCACACAGTGTGGCTGAAGAAGTTTCATCGAGAGGATGCCTTTAAAAGGGAGGGAGCAGGGGAAGGTGAACCAACCACTTCAGCCAGCAGGGGAGGGAGAAGGAAGAAAGGAATGAGGGAGAGAAGGATAAAGGAGGGAGGGAGGAATGAGGGGAGATGTGATTTCAGGACATGAGGAAAGTTCAACAATTCCAAAGTATCTCCTAAAGTCTCTTGATGACCTTGGCTTTTGAGGCAGGCTCTCACTCTGCAGCACTGACCATGTAGACAGGGCTGGCCCAGTCAGACTGCCCTGCCTCTGCCTCCTCCTCACAACCTCTACGCAAGCCCAGCCAACCCTCTGCAACCTCTCTCCCCCTGTAAGAGGCACCTAACAGAAGCCACAGTCAGCACAGCACTTGCTAAGAAGACTGAATGGTTTTCCCTGAGGACCAAGAGCAAACTACTGGCTCTCTCTAGTCCATTTCTGTACTAGAAGTCAGGAACAAAATGTAAAATAAAAACAAAAAACAAGACGTTGACAGGAATCAATTAAGCTGTTTCTTTTCACTTTAACTGTATAAAACAAGTTCAAAGACTATACAAAATTACCTGGTTTTAACAGGTGACAGGATATAAGATCATTTAAAAAAAATCAATTTTATGCCTACCCAGTACAATAAATAACTAGAAACTGGAATTGTTAGCCAGTACCATTTGAAGTGGTAAGAAAAGCATCTTTCTACATTCAATAACACTTTTTCCACTTTTCTAGCAAAATACCAAAAGGCAGAATGCACTGGGATGATGTATTTAAAGTACTTAAAATAGGGAAGGATTTGTCCAATCTCTGTCCCAGTGACAATCAATGATTTATATAGAGGCTGACACCTCCCCCTCCCCTTGCATTAAGTTCACCTGCCATCCTAGACAAGAGGGAAAGGGAAAACATTCCCAGATCAAAGGTGAAGGGTCTCCCAGAAACCCTTTGGGTTAAACTCAAAAGGCACTAGCTAGTAAGAGAAACACGGTTAAGACTGTTTTCCAGGAAAGGGAAGCTGACAGCAGCAGATCAGAAGCCTGCACTACCATAGTTTTAGCTCAATGGGTTTTTTGCCTTCTCTAGGACTTAGGAGGCAAATGCATACATCTGCATTAATGTGTCTGTGCAAATACAACCTCTGACAGAAAGGAAAAGTAGAGAATGGCCAAACTGTGAAGGAGAAGCCTGTTGTGTGTGGCTGCATCTGTTCCAGTCAGACTCAAAGGGCTTGGTGTCGTGTGAAGATGGTTTATTTAATCCCCATAATAACCAGGAGGAAAGCGGCTATAGAATATCACACAGTGGGGATGATAAGGAAATCAAATGCATCAATACAAGAATGCCAATTAAACAGAAAAGGCGGCAGCAAAGACAGAATCAGAGGGAAAAACGTAAGATACATAGAAAGCAAGTAACAAAACGGAGAATTACCATTTAAGTAATTATCCCCATCAATAATTACCTAAAGCACAGATGGATTAAATTATCTCGATCGACCCATTTTGTATTGTTCTAACAAAATGACTAAGCGTGAGAAATCTATAAAGAAAAGGTTTATTTAGTTCATGACTCTGGGACTTCAAAAGGAGCTAGCACCCTGTGTGGCTTTGATAAGGATGTCACACGCGCAGGGAGCCACAATACAGGGACCATGTGGAAAAGAGACAGACCAGAGCCTCGGGCCCAGCCAAGTCAATTTTTTTTTCACAACAGAATTCGATGTGGACTCTCAGAACCATCTATGCTCGGCGCTCAGCAGGAGTCTACCCTGAGGTGGACTCTAGAACCTTACTGGTTTCATCTTCCCTTTTCAAAAGCTCCTAGGACCAGCTCTGCCCAAATCATAGCATTTCCCAAACAACGCATACAGAATGCAAAATGACTGCAGAGGGAAAAGGCAGCTGTCTGCTATGGACATGACCCTAACTAAAGATCTAAGGATACGATAGGTTGAAAATCAAAGAGCAGAGATTAATGCCATGTAAATATTAGCCCAAAGAGCTACAGGGCTCTGTCCAAAAACAACAAAAAACAAAACACCAGGCATTATAATTATAAATGCTACCAATTGTCAGAACTGCTAAATAATATACAACAAAAAGAAAGGAAGTCAGAGACAGCACAGGGCAGGAAGGGACTGTCACCCCTCAGAGACAGCACAGGGTAGGAAGGAACTGTCCACCTCAGAGACAGGAAGGAACTGTCACCCCTCAGAGACAGCACAGGGCAGGAAGGAACTGTCACCCCTCAGAGACAGCACAGGGCAGGAAGGAACTGTCACCCCTCAGAGACAGCACAGGACAGGAAGGAACTGTCCACCTCAGAGACAGGAAGGAACTGTCATCCCTCAGAGACAGCACAGGGCAGGAAGGGACTATCCACCTCAGAGACAGCATTGGGACAGGAAGGGACTGTCAGTGGTGTGTGACAAAATCAATGACAAACACGGACCTTAACACTATGATTACAGGACATAGAGACATAGAGACTCGTCTTCTAGTTTATTTTGTTAGTGTTATCAACACCAGGACCAAAAGCAGCTTGGGGGAGGGAAAGGTTTATTTGGCTTACACTTCAGGGCAACAGCCTAAATAAGAGCAGAGCAGGAACCACGGAGGAATGCTGCTTACTGGTTCTCTTCCCCTGGCTTGCTCAGCTACCTTCTCTATACAGCCCAGGCCTACATGCCTAGGGATGGTACCGCCCACAGTGGGCCAGGCCTACGTATGTCAACTAGGAGTAAGAAACTGCCCCAGATACAACCCTACAGGTCAATGGAGGCAGTTCCTCAGTTGTGGCTCCCTCTTTCAAGACAACTCTAGTTTGTGTCAAGAGGACAGTAACAACATGGAGATACAAAGGAATTCTCCAAACAACAAAAGCACAACACATCTTTCTCAGGTCACAATAACAATCAAGTATTTGAGGATGCAGAACAAATTCAGAAAGAAAAGAACACCAGCATCTTTTATGATTATGATACTAGAAATAACCGTGAATAAAGTTACAAAAATAAATAATTTAGAATAAATTATAGAAATTCATAAAGAGAAAATCTAAAACAGGTGACAATTAAACATCATATTTTTCAAAGCCAGTGGGTTAAAAGCGAAATTATAAGATCTTAAGATTTTTTTTAAAAAGGTCAGCTTGGTATGGAACACGTACCTGTAAGTCCTGCACTCAGGAAGGAGGCTGGGGCAAGAAGATTATCAGTTCAAGGCCAGCCTGAGCTCTCAATAAACAAATAAAGTCTGAAAAGGAATGGAAGGCATATAACACACTTCCCAAAATTGACAGGACCTAGAAGGTAAATTTACAGTTGTAAATGCTTACATTTAAAAGACTAATCTCATATTAACAGCCTAATCTAATGCATTATAGCACCAGGGGAAAGGGGGGGAAATCCAAGGTTATCGGAAAGAAGTACAAGTGAACAGAGATAAAACAGAAAATAGGGAAATAGTGAAGGAAATCAATAAAACCAAAAGTTGGTTTTTCAGAAAGATGGATAAATAGGAGACTCTTTATCCAGACTGAAGAAGGAAAGAGGAAGACATCTGCCTGCAATCACAAGTAAAACGGGGGACATCACCACTGACTTTAGGGGCACAAGCAGCTGTCAGACAATGCTATCAACACCTATCCACCAACACAGTGCAAAGCCGTGCGGGACTGGAGAGAAGGCTCTGCAGTTAAAAGCATGCACTGCTCTTTTCAGTTCCCAGTGCCCACACTGGGCAGCTCAGACACTCAGAACTCCAACTCCAAGGGACCTGGCGCCCTCTTCTGGCCTCCACGGGTACCTGCAGTCATGTGCACAGACACACACAAACACGGAATATTACAAATAAACCTTTAAACAGAGTGGGAAAGTAGACGAAGTAGACAAGTCCCTGGACACCCAGAGCCTGCCCAGACGGAATCAGGAGGAAACAGTCAGTCTGAGCAGATTGTGGTTATCAGTTCTTTCCTTGTGTATCACACAATCAACACAGCTCAAAAGAAATCCCGGAAGCTGGGTTTCCATTTTGTTGTTCATTTGTTTTTGGGTTAACAATCTCATTATCACACTTCTATGGAAATACAGAGGAATTAGAAGATTCAAAATGGTTTTGAAAAAGAACAGATGTGAAGGACTCCTCTGATATCCAGCTTACTTTCAACTCACTACCATCAAGACAATGAGGTACTGGCGAAAAACAAGCAGACATGGATTAAGTAGGGAAGAGAGTGCCCAGAGCACAGGACAATTGTCACTGGAAATGAGCTGCTCTGGAGAACCAGCTTTAGACAGGGCGTTTTAGATGCTTCCACTCATGACAGAGCAACGTTTATTCAACCTCTACTACTCAGATTCCAAAACCAGGAATCTACCCGAGTGCCCAAGTGGTAATTGAGGCTACACTCACACAGTGGATCTGCTGCTGCACACCACAGCACAGGATGCTCCCGAGCAGGCTAATAAACCTATGGTGGCGGTTTCTATGTGCTCGGCCCAGGGAGTAGCACTATTAGAAGGAGTAGCCCTGTAGGAATAGGTGTGTCACTGTGGGTGTGGGCTTTCAGACCCTCATCCTGGCTTCCTGGAAGTGAGTCTCCTAGCAGCCTTCAGATGAAGATACAGAACTCTCAGCTCCTCCTGCACCATGCCTGCCTGGATGCTGCCCTGCTCCCACTTTGATGATAATGGACTGAACCTCTGAACCTGTAAGCCAGCCCCAACTAAATGTTGTCCTTCATAAGACTTGCCTTGGTCATGAGTTCACTGGTTAGCACGTTAGCTGAAAAACAGTAAGCTCACAGTTCAGTGAGCCCTTGTTTCAAGGGACAAGTGATGGAACAGGACTCAGATGTCCTCCCCTTCTGGCCTTCCCATGGGTGTCTGCACCATCCACACCACCCTCCTCCCCCCACTGCCCTTCTCACTCCTCCCTTCCTCTCTCCCTTCCCCTCCCTCTCTGTCTGCTCTCCTGGACAGTTCCAATTAAATTAAAATAAGATTCTGTTTATGTTAAACTAGGGACGCTCCTTTTACTCTGAGAGAGAAGGAATATTACAAACTCAAATTTATTACTTGTTTTTTTTTTTTTCCATTTCTAACTTCTGTCTTTAGAAACAAACATTGGAAAGTGCAGACAGCTGCTGGCTCTCATGTCCTGGCTAGACAACCAAAGTAGCCAATAGTGTTCAGCTGCATTTATAATGGATGCTGGAGGGCAATGCATGGGAAGACTCAAGCATTCACGTAGCCACACACCCACCAATAAACCCTTCGAATGAATTGTTATGAAGGGCTTTCCTTCCCTCCCAAAAAGAGCAAACATCTACCCAGAGATTAAGCATTGGCTTCAGTACTGTTCTTTAGAAAGCTGGAAAAATCCAGAATTTAATACTTTGTCCACATTTTTTTGATACATGTGTTGGAGAAAATAATTCAAAACCTTAGTTTGAAAGTCTTTGAGCTTTATGTCAGTGACAGGACTTCTGGAATTACTGCCTTCATCCTAGCAGCAGTGCTGGCCACATGCTGAAACCGGCTCTCTACTCAGAGAAACCCACACCGGAGGGAGCACCTCAGAGGCTCCATTGGCACGCAGGGTCTCAAACTCCACCAAGTGCCAGCCCTCCATTGTTACAACGTCAGTTTCTAGCTTGAAAATAAAAAAGCTCACAGCACAGGATTATTTAATGATGTCAGTGTGTGAATGGAAATTAAAATCACATGCCAGCTGCCCTCCAAAGCAACTGGTATTTTCATCCTGTTGAACGTTAAAGGAATGTCAGTATCCGTTCTTCCACAAATCCTGTGTGAATGTGGAAAATGTCAGCAGTTCTGCTGCAGACGATGTAACGAAGCTGCTTCAGCCTTCCTTCTCTAGAGCAAACCAGAGCACAACGGGCAAGATCTTCCACTCCACTGAGGGGTCTAAAGTGTGTGTGTGTGTGTGTGTGTGTGTGTGTGTGTGTGTGTGTGTGTGTGTGTGTGTGTGTGTGTGTGTTTAGGGGTGGGGGTGTTGTGGCTAGGTAATACAATAAGCAAATAAAACAGGATTCCTTAAAATAAAGCCTTGCCAAATCCAGCTTCCAACCATTACAAAGTAAGAAATCACTGTTATTCCAGTGGCTGTTAAAACAGACCTTCAAATTACAGGGTAATAACAGAAAGCACAAGAAACCAAATTATAACTCAATACCCACCCTTCAATCTACAACTAAATCATGTACAATAAATACAGTTGTTCAGTGACAGGATGAAATCTCTCTTTGTCACAATATGGCTGCACTGGCTACATAGTAACAGGCTATGACAGTAACGCCCCCGGCCCAGACGTGCTGCTCCCGTCAGTCACGTGTGCTGCTCAGACTTCCTGTCACAGTGACAACTACCAGGAAGACTTACTTGACCTCATGGTTTCAGAGCTTTGAGTTCACTGGCTTGGGCCTCGGATAAACCAAACCATCATGGTGACGAGAGTACGCTATGGATGAGGCCACCCGCCTTGGCTGCCAGGAAGCTGAGAACACACACTCGTGTCACTGGGCCTCCTCCTTCCCCCTTCATTCCGTCTGGGACTCTGGACTCTAGGTATTTCTGGCCCCATGCAGGGCACATCTTGTTCCCTGGAGGCATTCTCACAGGAAGATGCTATGCTCATCTTTCGGGGTCACAGGCAGATGGTGTGGTGCGTGAGGGACAGATCTCGGGAAGCCGGGAGGTGAGGGAGCAAGAGATAACACACAGTGCGCTTGCCACGCCCCAGGCAGGAGCTGCTGAGCATTTCCGGTCCTGCTGACTAAACCCACCGCTGCCACAACTCTACATAGTACAGCGCAAGCACAAAGCATACCAAAACCGCAGGCTTGCTACTGGTCCCAAAGCTGTGTCCTCTCTCCCTGCCTCCTCTGTTCATTCTCTAAGTGTGGACTCCACCAGGGTTACCTGAATTTCAGAGAGAAACGTTCTGTTGCTTGCTCATAAATAGTCAAGCTGGAATTTTAACCTTCTATGCTTCAAATTGACCCCTGAACTGTCCTTGATTAACATCCCATAACTAAACTACTACTTCCTCTCAGAAAAAAAAAATCAATAAAATACATGACGACCAATAGAGAAGACTTCATCCCTGACCACTGAACCTTAAACATACACAGGTTGTTTAAGATCCAGGGGGAAAGGCCTCCATGTTTCCACAGGAAGAAAACAGAGCTCAGTCACTTATATCTCAAAACCAAATGTCACATCGCTTCTTAGTTTTGTTTGTATTTAGTTCCTAAGTTGTATGTATTATGTGGAAAATGTGAGAAAAATACCAAGAACCCGGATTTTAATCTTAATTCTTTATACCAAATCTCAATGCCTGGAACAAGGGTCATGAACATCTGAAATAGTCACAAACGTAACATGTCGTTTCTCAAGGCCATCGGACGCTTAAACTCTCAGCACACCCGGCGTCCAGTATTAGCAGACAGAGATGCAGCTCAGAGCCTGCCTAGCATCTACAAGGCCTGGGCGTGATCTAAACAACACGAAAGACAAAGAGAGGAGAGAGAAAGGGGAGGGGAAGGAGAAAGGAAGAAGAGGTGGAAAAAAGAGGAAAGAAAGGAAATGGGATGGGGGAGAAGAGGAGAAGGCAGGAAAGGGGAAGGAAGGGAGAAAAATCTTCATCTCTCTGAAGATAAAACAGTCAAGTAGTTAGTCCTTAGTTGTCCCCTGCTGTGGAGTAGGCGCTGTGCTGGAAAACGACGAATCTATTAGCTGGCATGGATTTACATAAGACTAAACTGGACAAGTGGAATTAGCCCTGAGTTTATGTTTGCAGAGGTGATAGAAAAAAATTGACTTTTAATATATGATTTTATTAATTCTTTTAGGATTTCATATCATGTATCTTTATTACACTCACCTCCTACTTCTTCCCCTAACTCAAACTGACATTTGGAATTAGCCAGGACACCACAATAAAGAAACAATTTTCTACAGGAAAAACGTAACATACATAATTCTGACTAATCTTACACCTCAAAAGAGAAACCTAGAAACTCTAACCACAGGCCACCACCTATGAACACGAAGCCCTACCTTCTCTGACACACGGAGGCTGCTGGGCTCCTCTATTTTCCTCAGTTGCTTTACAGAATCACATCCATATATCCTGTCTCTAAGGCTATGAAGCTGTGCGTCAAGCACGTGGTGGCGGAGAGTGCCCGGAGGGCCCTGTGTGAAAGGACCACCATGCAGATTCTGAGTCAGGTTTGCTGAGGCACCGAGCACTGGCTCCAGGCTAGACTCTGTTAGAGCGACCTGAGGAGGAAACCCCACACCTGGAAGGCCGATGTACTGAGTGCTTTCCTGCGGCCGCGGCTCATTCCCAGGGAGAACACGCCTCTCGCTGGTAGCATTTTCTGTGTGTTTCCTGTCCACTGGAGTGGAATGCAGAACGGTAGGCTGTTGCAGCGCAGTCTCCATTCTGTGTGATTTCTCAGTTTCGGCTTGAAGAGAGCATGGGTGCAATGTTGGAACCGTGGTCTGTATTATTGAAGGCTGCCCAAGCTGCTGAAGGACTTGCTGAAACGGATGCTGGAGAATCTCTGCTCTCCCTGAAGTCTGTGTCACCACGACTGGTACATTGACTTTGTAAAGGTGACCTTAAAAAGGGGAAAATGAGACAGTAAGTACAATTCTCTTTCAATATGTGTATGCATGGGTATAGTATAACTGTGAGTGTACGTATGTGAGCAAATATGAGTGTTTGTGTGTATACACGTATGTATATGTGTGAATGTGTGCACATGTATGTATACATGTGAGTGTATATGTATGTGAGCATGTGTGTTTATATGTGGTGTATTGAGTGTGTGTGTGTGCATGTACATGAATGTGTGAGCATATGTGTATGTGTTGTGTGTGTGTGTTTATGCATCTGTGTACATGAGTGTGTAAGTGTGTGTGGTGTGAGATGTGTGCATGTCTCTGTGTGGTGTGAGTATGTGTGTGTGCGATGTGTGTAAGTGTGTGTGGTGTCACAGGTATGCTCACAGACACCAGAGAAGGACATCAGTGTCCAGTGCTATTGCTCTTAGCGTTATTTCCTTGAGGCAGGAGCTAGGCTGGTGTCTAGACACTCCCAATAAGCCTCTGTCCCTACCCCACACAGCACTAGCTTTCTTCATGAGCGACAGAGATCTAAACTCGGGTCCTCAGGTCCTGTGCAATCGCTCTTACCCACTGCCATCTCCCTAGCCCAGTACAAGAGAATTCACATTTCCTTGGGAAGAAACAAACAAAGAGCAAAATAAAATCTAACCGACAGTATATGCTTATAAGTTAATAGTGGTTGTCACTAGGAATTACTCAATTATCTTAAGATTTGTATTTTCTGCAATGAATATCCATTACTTTAAAAAAATATATTTGCTTTTACTTTAACTCTAGCCTTTCCTCCCTATTTTTTAACTGACATATTTTGGTCATACGGGCCAGCATGAGCCTCAGGGAGCTCCATGAGCTTCCTCTATTTGAAAAATGATGTTACTGGCACACAATGGAGTTTTAACAAGCAGTCATGGGTAATGTATTCCGGTTACTTCAGATTTGGATCACACAAAGCTATCCAAAAGGAAGAGTTTGATCTTTTAAGCCTCTTTTCCTTTTCCTTTAAAACAACTCAAAAGGAACCTGGTTTTACCATTGTATTAGATACTTAAACTTCTGGCAACCCAAGTAAGACCAGCACATGTTTCAAACCAAGAGAAGGCTCCACAAGTCATTCCTATCCACTAGGCCATGAACTCCAGAGTGAGAAAGGAGGCAGGGGTTGGTCAGAGATGCACTCCTTCACTGTATGTTGCTTAAGCTGAGGCGAATGGGGCAGCAAACTGTCCCAGGTTGGTCCCCAGGACTCACACAGGAAGGGAAAGAACCAACTGACACAAATTGTCTCCCGACGTCCGCATGTGCTGGGTCACATGCATATCCCACCCCCCACAGACACGTGAACACATACACAGTTTTAATGCTCTGTTAATGTTTTAAGATTGATTTTATGTGTGTGAGTGCGTGCATCGATGGAATGTGCACCACATGCATGCAGTACTAATGGAGGTCAGAAGAGGGCGTCAGATCCCCTGGAGTAAGGGTGGCTGTGCGCAGGTAGAGGCTGGGAATTAGACCCAGGCCGTTTAGAAGAACAGGTGCTCTTCCACTGAGCTATCTCTCCAGCCCCTAATTTAAGTTTTTAAATTAAAAACAACACAATTAAACTAGCTAATTTGAACTGTAGACAATATATACTAGGTCTCCAATGAGTAGGAGAGAGAATGAGAAGGGACCCAGGCCAGGCTCCACTCAGTGTCTTCTATGCTGCACTGCTTCCCTAACAAGGGCAGCTGCTGTTTTTATTTTTACTTTAAAAGTATTATTAGAGATTCCTATCACCTCTAGTGAAACATTCATTACAAATCATGAAACTTTTCAAAAAGTGGGGGGTGGTAAGGGGTTGACGCAATCAATATACGTTAAATATGTATACGACATTCTCAAAGAACAAAAATTCTTTTTTAAAAAATCACATAACTTAATGTCCATGCTAAAACCAAAGACCCCTAGGAAAACTCTCACCGGACGCCGTCTGGAGGGCCATGCCTGCTGGGACGTGAATCGGATAGCCAGGAAAGGCGAAGTTTGCTGCACAGCTGGCGTTCTAGGCGTAAGGAGTGGGTATTACAATCTATAAAGGGCCAGGATTCTGTCTTTCCCCGCACGATCACAGGGAGTCAAAGCCATGATCCTCAAGAGGACCACGATTTGACTACACTTAAGTGAAGGCTGAGCTCTCTGACTAAACAGCGCATTAACAATTGGTTCAGATCATTCTGTCCAGGGAAACTGCACTGCAGCAGTCGGCTATGAGGCCGGTGGTGGCTATGAGGCCGGTGGGCCATAACGACCAGGGTGGCCACAGTCCTATGACAGGGACTCAATGCGCAGCCACACCAGCACCAATGTAAGAGCCATGGCTGTTTACAAAAATCTTCCAGACTATAAATTTATCTTTAGCTGTTTTTAAGTAGATAGCATATTAGAGTAGATATAATAATGCATCTACAATGGACAATTTTACATAATTAAACCTAGAGTTTTAAAAACCAACTATATCAAGATAAAGAAACATTTCTGTCTATTAGATCTCAAAAGTTCCTGAAAAGGCCAGATAGCTGTCAAGGATTCTGCAAAATGAAGAGCTAGTTAGAATCTCATCGTTGTGGAGAGCTGGAATGTTGCAGATTGAGAGCCAAAATTCTCTTGCACTTTTCTTATTCCACATAATAGCTCTATATCACCCACCCGCTTGCCTATGACCATACCACCTATGGTTCTAACATTTCCTGACTGACAGGTGGAACTTTTGAAACCTGTAATGAGGCCACTAGCTTCCCCCTAACCAAGAAGCTAAGAATGTCTTCAAATAGCACCCCAAATCTACAACAGTCTCCCTCTCCCTCTCCCCCTCCGCTCCCCCCCTCTAACCTGCCTGCCTGATGTACTTGTCATGTATTTACTAAATACATTGATGTGTATCTTTTGTTCTGTGACTATCAAAGGTCACATAAACATTACTATGGTAAACGTCTCACTCGTGGCAGGCTGAACCCATGTTCTTAGCCTATGGTCAAACATTTGGCTCAAAATAAATTCTCTCCCCTTTGAAACAAGAGCTATACTCTACTCTGCCACCAATCACATGCAGTGCTGTTGAGGCTGTGATAGAAATTGCTTTTCTGGGACAATTTGTACAAGAGTGCATGTCAAAGGGGACGACTCTTTGGGGGTACAATTTTGCAAACGCCATAATTTAAAATATGCATGGCCACTGTGTCTCAGAAATTCGACCTCTAGGAACTGACTTGATTATCTCACAAACAATAGACATGTGAAATTATAACTAGTAATAATTCTACAAGAGAAAATGGAAATAATGTAAATACTCCATCAACAAAATAATGCTTAACTAAATTGTGGCAATCTACTCTGGCAGATCTTCCTTTACTAGCAGAGAGAGTTCTTCATTATTAGTTAAGGAGGCAGACAGACCATGGAAAGAAGGGAGGAAACAGGGAGAAGGAAGTGAAGGAGGAGGAGGAGAATGATGGCAGAAACAGTATCAAAAGCAGTTCTACTGTGTACCCTGAAAGGTAACACAGCATTCAAGAAATAAGTGAATACATTTCAAAGAATTACAATGGTTATCTTTGAAGAGTAGGTTCTTTCACAGTTTGCTTCCGAATTTGTTTTTATTTTTTATAACATAGTATTTCTGTAATCAAGGAAAGTGATGTTCCCATAAATCTCAGACATAGATGTCCCATTGATCTCTTGTCAAAGCAGCGCTATTGTCAAGCAAACCCTCACAGGAGTGCCATCTTAATAGAGGCCATCAGCCGACCCGCCAAAATTCACATCCCAGAAAGGCAGTCCATGGGCTAAAACACGGTGTGAAATAGATCAAGGATTATGACCATCAATGCCACAGTATGGGAAGGAAATGTGAAAAGGAATTGTTCCTCTCTATCTGAAAACTACTCAATTTCTATAAACACATAAAATTTTATTATCTGCCTCCAAGTCATAGAGAGAGAAAAATAATTTTCCTTCACCAAAGTAAAAACAACAAAAATTGAGCAAAATATTCCACTTAATGAAAAACCATCATTCTACTCTTGAAGAAAAGAAAACTAGGAGGAAAAATACATCAAAACTATCTAGCTAAGGGGCACGAAGTATGTCCTACTGTGTGGCACATGAATCCCCACACACTCTCACTTCAGGAAGGTCCTAACTTTGATACTTGGCTTCACGGAAGCGAACAACCAGAAGACTCTGGTTCCCCACATCTCCTCCCACTCCAGCTGAGGGCCATACACTACATCTGTGCTCAACCTCCTGCACCCCTCAATAAAGGGACAGCTACATACCAGGTCTTCTGGCGTAAAACTCTGGAGAGTTCTACCAGCCGGAATCAGCAACGATGCTGCACAGAGAATAAGGTGGGACACAGCCGTTAGAACTTGCCTCTTTACATTGCCATACATAGGTAATTTTATTTTTAAAGATTTATTTATTTATTTTACGTATGTGAGTACACTGTAGCTGTCTTCAGACACACCAGAAGAGGGCATCAGATCTTATTACAGATGTTTGTGAGCCACCATGTGGTTGCTGGGATTTGAACTCAGGACCTCTGGAAGAGCAGTCAGTTCTCTTAACCATTGAGCGCCCAGTAATTTTATTTTTAAATATATTTTATTGAAATTAATTTTTATATAATATATTCTGATCATAGTCAATTATATTTTTTAATATATTCTCAATAGGTCATGTTAGACCAAGTTGAATTCTAAACCTACCGGTGCCATCTGAAGAGAAAAGTATTGAAGTTTCCTGGCAACTTTAAAGACTTCACAACTAAATGACTTTAAGTTTTCAATGCCAACTCTCTCATTAAAGTCAAGCAGACTATACTTCAGAAATCCATAATGAAACATGTAAAGTGTCTCTGATGAGTCAAGGAAGTTCTAACAACTTTTTAAGTGGGTAGAGACGTGGTGAGTAAGAGGACTACTACCCTTTCATAAGACCTGACTTCTTATGCCTATGTCAAGTAGCTTGCCTACAACTCTGACTCCAGGGGGAGTTGGTATCTCTGGCCTCTGCAGGTATCCGCACTCATATAAATATGCATAGTCACATACAGACATAGAAACATAATTAAAAATAAAATTTTAAAAAGAAAATGTGGTGCATGTACACAATGGAACTTTAGAAAGAAAAATGGAATTCTGACATTTGCAAGGAAACACTTAGAACTCAAAAGTCCTTACATGACATACAAAGACACTCACACTGACAGATGACTCATGATTTCTCTCATGGGATACCAGGATTTAAAATCTGTGTGTGCACACACGCATGTCTGTGACATGTATGTGTGTGGTGACACCGGAAGGGGACCATGAGTGAGGAGGAAGATCTTCGTAGGGGAGAGTACTGACTATTGACAGGACAACAGAAGGCAGGACTGCACTGAGGGACTCAAATGAAGACAGCAGAGGGGAGGGCTGAATTTCAGCAAAGGACAATGACGTACATGAATGAAAATGCCATAATAAATTAAAAGTAATTTTTAAAAGCAATGTCATTTTGCCTTTAATAAAGGCAGGATATTTTTAGCATATTTATGCAGCCGTGTATGTGTTGAGTGTGATGTTAATTATGGCTCTATTTTCACATACTACACCAAGGAAAACTGTCCCAAGGTCTGTTTTTGATGCTCGAATGGCTCCACCACATACAACAAATAGCTCAAAGATAACCATCCTCCCCACGTGAAATGAAGTGAGGCTATGGCCTATGGTTAACGAAGCTCACAATTATTTTTATCCTCCCCTCATCTATGGCTTGGCTCATTAGCAGGCATTCTGTTAGAAAAGCCAAGTGACAAACAACTGGAGTGGCAGGAACTCAGAGGTACTAATGTCATAATTAGCTGGAGTGAGCAAAGCTGGCACTGCTCCAGCTCAAGCCTGTGAGGATACAGACTGTTCCTTGGCATTTGAATCCTTAGGAAAACCAGCAACAAACCTTCTCTCCTAAGTCCCTTGTAAAAACTCCTAAAGTACAATTCTCTGTGTTTAAGGGATTCAAACAAAGCTATAAGAGAACATACTTCTTTATAGACTTCAGAATAAAAGCCAGAACTGACAGAACTGTAAAGCTCTATGCAGGCCCCACTTAATTTTAATATGAGGTTCACAAGCTCTATGTCATTAAACTTGCCTGAAAATTTAAAATATTCAATTTCGTTTCATAACCAAGTAACTTTTCATTAAATATGTATTTTGACTCAAATGAAGTATTATGATTTTAGATTCCATAGATGTATTCTAGGAACATTAAATTCAAAACAATAAATTTTATAATTACAGCAAGAATTCAATTCTACAAGCATAATGTAAAACTATTCAACATAATAATCTGGTTCAACTATATTAAAATCTGTAAGTACAAAATCTGTAAGTACCTTTTTCTATTCCACAACCAAAGTCCTGATCTCATTTTGAGTTTATACAAATCTTACTACATGAACCACATGTTGGAGAGTTACTAGTGATGTGGAAACACCATAACCAAGGCAATTTTTGGAGGAAATCGTTTGTTTGGCTTTACATTTCTACATCAAAGTCCATCGCTGAAGGAAGTCAGGACAGGAACTCAAGCAGAGCAGGAAACTAGAGGCAGGAACTGATGCAGGGGCCATGGAGGGGTACAGCTACAGGATTGCTCCCCATGGCTTGTTCAGCCTGCTTTCTTATAGAACCCAGGAACACCAACCCAGGGATGGCACTACCTACAGTGTGCTGGGTCCTCCTCCACCAATCACTAAGAGAATTTTCTATATAGGCTTGCCTGGTCTTGCAGAGGCATTTTCTCGATTAAGGTTCCCTGTGACCCTACCCCCAAATTTATTCTGATTGGTGAATAAAGATGCTGACAGCCAATATCTGGGAAGAATAGACATAGGTAGAGTTGAGGTTTCATGGGCTTGGGGGGCAGAAGGACCATGAGGAAGAAGAATGAAGAGAGGAAGGAGGAGCAGCGGCCATAGGTTAAGAGTCAAGAGAGTATGGTTTGGTGGGCGTGAGAAAGAAGGTGCAGGAGGGAAGAGGAGAAGCTACCATGAGTTAGTTGAGCCATTAAAACATGTGGCCCTGTGGGCTGGCCAACTGCAGTTAATAGCAGCCCAGGTGAATCACAGTAAGCAGTAAGTAATAATTCAGGGTTATCTATAGGAAGTAGATTCTAATAGCAAGGAGCTAGGTATGTGCCCAGCTCTTGTGCTGATGAAGGTTTACTGTAAATACAAAGGCTGTGAATGTGTCTTTCATCCAGGAACTCAATAGAACAAAGGCTGGGTAGAAACTTCAGGCTGGGATTCAAGTAATTCATACAACACAACTTGACCTGCTAGGCCATCTGGTCGACCCTTTCTTGACTAAAGTAAACAGAAGAAGCTAGCCAGATTTCTCAGCAGGAACAATACTTGCCACATAACCCTGACTGTATGAGCTTGAACTACAGAACCCATCCACATAAAAAACCAGATGTGTTAGCATGAATCTGCAATCCTATCCTTCTTGAAGTTAGCCTGAATATATAGCATGTCAGAAATAACAAAGTCCCTAACTCAACAGGGTGGAAGAAGAAAACCAACCTGAGACTTGTCCTCTGGCCTATACACATGGATACATTAATAAGTGAATTTTTAAAATGCAACAGTTTACAAATAAAGGATCTTCTCTTAAGACAATAAAGACAATGGGGGCTTGAGAAATGGTTCAACACTAAGAGTACGTTCCTGAGTTCAGTTCTGTTACTCAGCTCCCTCTTCTGGCCTCTGCAGGAACCTGCACACACATGCATAGACCCACACAAAGACATACATATATACACAATAAAAAATAAACAAAAAATTGTTTAAGGACTGTGAAAACTTATAGCTGACATCATAAGAGGGGGATCTACAAGCTTTTCCTCCACGATCTTCTATAGGGTAAGGGCCCATCTCTCACCATGCCTGTTCAATATCAAACCAGGCCTTCTAGCAAAATCATCTAAGAAAAAGAAACAAAAACATACAAACCAGAAATGAGAAAGCAAAGTTATCTCTCTCTCTGCAAATGATATGAACTGACACACAGAAAACAGCAGAGGCCACAAAAAAATGAGTAGGTGAGTTCTATAAAGTTTAGATTCAAATCAATTTTTTAAAGTTAATTGTGATCCAGGTGGTGGTATCGCATGCCTTTGTTCCCGGCCTCAGGAGAGAGAGGCAAGAGGACCTCTGAGTTAGAGACCAGCTAATCTACTAAGAAAGTTACAGGACAACCAAGGTACACAGAGAAACTCTGTCTTGAAAAACCAAAAACCAAAATCAACAACAACACAGAAGTCAGTTGTGTTTCTGAATAAAAACAACCTACCTGAAAAAAAATCAAAATATGACAATATTTTAACAAGCAAATACTTGGGGCTGGAGGGCTAGCTCTGTGGTTAAGACTACCTGTTGCTCTTGCTGAAGACCCCAGTTCAATTGCCAGCAACCACATAGCAGCTCACAGCAATCCATAACTCCAGTTCCAGGGGTCTAGTGCCCTTTTCTGACCTCCTTGGGCACCATCACACATGCGGCATACAGCCATACACATATAAAACAGACATTTATACAAATAAAATTTTTTTAAAAGTATGCAAAACTGCAGTCAAGGAGATTAAAAGATCTGTACCTCAAATCAAAAGGGGGTTTTAAGTGAAATTGAAAAAGGCATGTGATGCAGAAGCAGCGCGCCCTGACCCAACAGACGCCTGCTTTAGGTATAGCAAAGTATGCCCGAGGACATTAGAAACCATGCCTAAGCCACACAGCAAATCATTCAGACCCAGCAGCTCCATGCAGCCATGGCTGACATCTTCCTGGAACGCATGTGCCGCCTGGACGTGGACTCCCCGCCTATCACGGCCTGCAACACTGGCATTATTTGTACCATTGGCCCTGCTTCCCAATCTGGAGATGCTGAAGGAGATGGTTAAGTCTGGGATGAATGTGGCTCGGCTGAATTTCTCTCATGGAACCCATGAATACTATGCAGAGACCATCAAGAATGTCCGTGCAGCCACAGAAAGCTTTGCATTCTCTACCGTCCCGTTGCGGTGGCTCTGGACACAAAGGGACCTGAGATCCGAACTGAACTCAAGGGCAGTGGCACTGCAGGTGGAGCTGAAGAAGGGAGCCACGCTAAAGATCACCCTGGGCAACGCCTACATGGAGAAGTGTGGCGAGAACACCCTGTGGATGGACTGTAAGAACATCTGCAAGGTCTACGTGGACGATGGGCTCATCTCTCTGCAGGTGGAGAAAGGTGCCGACTACCTGGTGACAGAGGTGGAGAATGGTGACTCCTTGGGCAGCAAGAAGGGCGTGAACCTGCCCAGTGCTGCTGTGAACTTCCCCGCCATGTCAGAAAAGGACATCCAGAACCTGAAGTTTGGGGTGGAGCAGATGTGGACATTCTGTTTGCTTCTTTCATCCACAAGGCAGAGTAAGTACATGAAGTTAGGAAGGTCCTGGGAGAGAAGGGCAAGAACATCAAGATCAGCAAAATCGAGAACCATGAAGGTGTCCGCAGGTTTCATGAGATTTTGGAGGCCAGTGATGGGATCATGGTGACTCGTGGTGACCTGGGCATTTAGATTCCTGCAGAGAAGGTCTTCCTGGCTCAGAAGATGATCGGACGATGCAACCATGCTGGAAAGCCTGTCATCTGTGCCACACAGCTGCTGGAGAGCATGATCAAGAAGCCACGCCCCACCCGAGCTGAAGGCAGTGATGGTGCAGACTCTATCATGCTGTCCGGAGAAACAGCCAAAAGGGACTATCCTCTGGAAGTTGTTCGCATACAGCACCTGATTGCCCGAGAGGCAGACGCTGCTATCAATCACTTGCAGTTATTCGAGGAACTCCGCAGCCGCCTGGTGCCCATTACCAATGATCCCATAGAAGCTGCCACCGTGGGTGCAAGGAGGCCTCCTTCAAGTGCTGCAGTGGGGCTATTATCGCGCTCACCAAGTCTCACAGGAGTGCTCACCAAGTGGCCCGGTACCACCTGAGGGCTCCTATCATTGCTGAGACGCGCAATCCCCAGACGGCTCACCAGGCCCATCTGGACCGTGCCATCTTTCCTGTGCTATGTAAGGATGGCATACAGGATGCCTGAGCTGAGGATGTTGGCCTTCGTGTAAACTTGGCCATGAATGTTGGCAAGGCCCGAGGCTTCTTCAAGAAGGGAGATGTGGTCATTGTGCTGACTGGATGGCGCCCTGGCTCTGGCTTCACCAATACCATGCGTGTAGTACCTGTACCTTGATGACCCTCTAGAGCCCTGTCCCTTCCTTCCCCTATTCTATCCATGAGGCCAGCAATGCTTGCAGTGCTCACTCTGGGCCAAAGTATGGCGCTGGTGGGCTGGGACACCATGGAAAATTAATGCCTCTGAAACATGCAATAGAGCCCAGCTACTTTTCATGGCCCTGTTTGAGCCAGGGGCGAAGGAGGAATACAGGATTGGAAACCCTCTGACTTTATCACACAAGGGTAGCATCATCTCTGTGTTCTTTACTCCTGTAGAAAGTTATCCAGAGAATTCCCAGCCCTGGCCAGGAATCAGGAGTCAACAAGAGCAGGAGCTGAGGGCGTGGGGGCCCAAGGTTCCAGTGTAGATGATTTTTGGCCCTGGCCCTGACTTGCTTTCCCAACAGCTTTGGCTTCCCCCCTCTTCCTTGTGCACTCCACTGCTGTCACCGCTCCATTCTCCACCTTGTATTCTGCAGCATCTCCAGGCCTATTGCTACAGTGCCCACCTGAATGCCAATAAACAGCAGCTGAAGAAAAAAGAAAAAAGAGAAAAAGAAAAAGAAAGAAAGGGGTATGATGAGTGACACATACCTAAGATTCTTGTAGTCTGCATACTGAGGTAGGAGGACCACAAGTTTGAGGCCAATCCAGGACACAGTGTGTGGTTTAAAAGAGTATGGCCCCAGACGTTCATACATTTGAATACTTGGTCTTTGAGGTTTCAAAAACACTCATGCCATTCCCAGTGTGCCTCTTTCTCTGCCTGGTGGTTGTGGATCAAGATGCAAGGTCTCAGTTGTTTCTTCATTTCACCATCATGGACTCCAACCCTCTGAAACTGTAAGCCAACCTACATGCTTCTTGGTCAGAATGCTTTATCACGGCAATAGAAAAGTAACTAAAACCCGCAGTGAGAGTCTGTCAAGGGAAGAAGGGAGAAGAGAAGGAAGGTGGGAGAGAAGGAGATGGAGGAGAGGACTGATTGATTTAAGCCAATGGCTCTCAATCTTCCTGATGCTTCAACCCTTTAACACAGCACTTCATGTTGTAGTGACCCCCCAACCATAAAATTATTTTCACTGATACTTCAAAATTACAATTTTGCTACTGTCATGAATCATAATATAAATATCTGATATGCAACACCTATGAAAGAGCTGTTTGACCCCATAGGGGTCACAACCCACAGGTTGAGAATCACTGATTTTAACAGACACAAACAAAAGATACTTCTACTCATAAACTTTTTGAAGTAATTGATATTGCTAAAATTGACACACTACCCAAAATAACATACAAATGCTATGCAATCTCTATCAAAATTCTAATGGTACCCTAACAGAAATAGGGATACCTAAAATCCTCAACCAGACCATAAGTAAATTTCAATAACCAAGGCAATCCAGAGAAAACTAAATCAAGGCTGGGTTGGTGGTTCAGCAGGTAAAATGTCTGCTGTATAAGCATGAGGACTTGGACTTGGGCCTTAGCACTCACCTGAAAGACAATGCAAATATTCACAAGAAATCCTAGAGTCCACATGGTGAAACAGCAGGCAGAGGCACGAGGTTAACGCCCTTAAAGTCATGGGCCGGCTAGCCAGGCATACACAGTGGCAAGGATTCCTCTACCAAACTAGGGTAAAGGCAAACACCAGCACCTGAGCTTCCTCTGACCTTCATACCTGCATGATGATCTGCTCATGAAGGTATGTGCACCCACACACACACATACACAGACTAAAAGAAAAGGAAAGTCGAGGGTACCACATTTCCAATTATAAGACTATACCACAAAGCCAGGCACAGTATACCTAGGAACCCATATTTGGGAGATTGAGATGCAAAATTGTTTAAAAGCAGGAACTTTTTAAAAATGGAGTTCAAGAACAGCCTTAGTTCCGGTTTAGAAATATTTTTTAAATATATATTACAACCCTACTAGAACTGAAACATATGCTACTGACATAAAAACATATAGACCAAGGACTCCAAGCCCGGTGCTCCAGGCTTTTTAATGCCAGCACTGATAGTACTGAGAAGGGGATCTCTGGGGCTTGTTGGCTAGTTACCACAGACCAGTTAGGTATGCTCTAGAACAGGGAGAGTCCCCACCTCAAAATACTAGAGGTTATCCTCCGGTCTCTTCATGTATATATATGCACACCCACACACACACACACACACACACACACACACACACACACACACACACACACACATAAACACACACACACAGGGTGGGGGGATATCATAAACTCTTATATTTATGATCAGTTAATTCCCAACAAGACACTAAAAGGGACAATGGGAAAGAATTATCTTCTCAAAAATGGTGTTGGAATTTTCAAAATCTTGATTTACTAACCTGCATTTAAAAAAAATATATTTCTTTTTCATTCATCTACACTTGGAGCAGCATACTATCCCACCCTCTACCCTACAGCCCTGCCTGAGTCCCAGGAAACCTGCTCTAACCAGGACTCCTGCCCTGTCGAAGCTCCATCTTCGTTCTGATCTGCACCTATGTTCACTCTAACCCAGGACACACAGCTTCACCTGCCTCCTGGGAGGCTTGCTCCAAACCGGGACACACCTAGGCCAGTCAACACCAGAGACAACCAGACGGTAAAAGACAAGCACAAAAACATAATCAACAGAAGCCAATCAAACATGGTACCTTCAGAACACAGCTCTCCTTCTACAGCAAGTCCTGGATATCCTGACTCATCTGAGGAGTAAGATGACTTTAAATCTCATGAATATAATAGAGGCACTTAAAGAGGATATAAACAATTCCCTTAAACAAATACAGGAAAATTCATGCAAAGGTAGGAGCCCTTAAAAAGGAAGGAAATAAACCCCTCAAAGAAATATAGGACAATATAATCAAACAGGAGAAGAAAATTAATGGATCAACCCAAGACCTAAAAATGAAAAAAATGCCATTAAAAACACAAATGGAGGCAACCCTGAAGGTAGAAAACATAGGAACAAGAACAGGAACTACAGACGCAAGCATCACTGACAGATTACAAGAGGTGGAAGAAAAACTCTCAAGCATAGAAGATACCATAGAAGAAATTGATACAACAGTCAAAGAAAACACCAAATTTATAAACTTCCTAACTCAAAACATCCAGGAAATTTGGGACACAATTAAAAACCATACCTAAGAATAATAACAATTACCAGTTTAAAAAGCCAGAGAACATCTTCAACAAAATCATAGAAGAAAACTTTTCCAACCTAAAGAAAGAAATGGCTGTAAAAGTAAAAGACGACTAAAAACCATCAATTAAGTTAGACCAGAAAAGAAAATCCTCCCATCATATAATAATCAAAACATTAAATGTACAGAGCAAAGGAAGAATATTAAAAGCTGCAAGAGAAAAAAAAGGCCAAGAAACATAAAGGCAGACCTATCAAAATTACATCTGACTTCTCAACAGAGACTCTAGGATCCAGAAGACCCTGGATAGTTGTCTTGCAGACCCTAAGAGACCACAAATAACTCTCAATCATCATAGATGGAGAAACCAAGATGTTCTATGATAAAACAAAGCTTAAACAATATCTTCCTACTAATCCAGCCCTTCAAAGGATACTAGAAGGAAAACTCAAACACAAGGAGAGCTACAATCAAGAAAACACAAGAAATTAATCATCTCATGGGAAACCCAAACGAAGAGAATCATATACAGACAGTACCACCCCCAACAACAAAATAAAAGGAACTAACAACCACTGGTCATTAATATCTTTCAACATCAATGGGCTTGATTCACCAATAAAAAAAAAAAACAGGTTAATAGACTGGATATGTAAACATCCTTGCATTCTACTGCACACAAAAAACACACCTCAGCAACAAAAACAGATACTACCTCAGAGTCAAGAACTGGAAAAAGGGTTTTCCATACAAATGGATACAAGAAAATACCTAGAGTAGTCATTCAAACATCTAATAAAATATACTTTCGACCAAAAGAAATCAAAAGAGAAAAATTCACCAAGATGAAGTCTCAATTCTGAACATCTGTGCCTCAAATTCAAGGGCACCCATATTCATAAAAGAATCTTTACTATAGCTCAAAATACACACTGAACACCACATAATAATAGTGGGAAACTTTAACACCCTACTTTCACCAATGGGCAGGTCATCAAAAAAGAAACTAAACAGAGACAAAGTGAAACTAATAGAAGTTATGAACCAAATGAATGTAACAGATATATACAGAACCATCCACCCCAAAACAAAATAATATACCTTCTCAGCACTGTATAAACCTTCTCCAAAATTGATCATATAATCAAACACAAAGCAGGCCTCAACAGATACACGAAGATTGAAATAACCCCTTGCTTTCAATCAGATCACCATGGATTAAGGCTGGACTTCGACAACAACAGAAAGCCCACATGCTCATGGAAACTGAACGCCTCTTTACTCAATGACCACTTAGAGAAGAATGAAGAAGGAATTAAAGACTTTTTAGAATTCAATGAAAATGAAGGCACAACATACCCAAACTTGTGGGACACAATGAAAGTGGTACTAAGGGAAAATTTATAGCACTAAACACCTTCATAAAGAAATTGGAGACACAACCAAAATACAGCAAATGCATAGGCGAATGCCAGCAGCAAACCACTGAACTGAGGACAGGACCCCGTTGAAGGAATCACAGAAAGGACTGGAAGAGCTTGAAGGGGCTCGAGACCCCATATGAACAACAATGCCAACCAACCAGAGCTTCCAGGGACTAAGCCACTACCCAAAGACTATACATGGACTAACCCTGGGCTCCAACCTCATAGGTAGCAATGAATAGCCTAGTAAGAGCACCAGTGGAAGGGGAAGCCCTTGGTCCTGCCAAGACTGAACCCCCAGTGAATATGACTGTTGGGGGGAGGATGGGGAGGGGAAGCCCATATAGAAGGGGAGGAGGAAAGGTTAGGGGGATGTTGGCCCGGAAACCAGGAAGGGGAATAACAATCGAAAGGTAAATAAGAAATACTCAAGTTAATAAAGATGGGGGAAAAAAAAGAAATTGAAGATATCTCTAGCAAATTAACAGCAAATCTGAATGCTCTAGAACAAAAAGAAGCAAGGACACCCAAGAGGAGTAGACAGAAGGAAAGAGTCAAACTCAGGGCCCAAATCAATCAATTAAAAACAAAGAGAACAATACAAAGAATCAGAAAAACCAAGAGTTGATTCTTTGAGAAAGTCAACGAGATAGACAAACCCTTAGCCAAACTTACTAAAAGACACAGAGACAGTATCCAAATTAACAAAATCAGAAATGAACAGGGAAACATAACAGAAATTGAGGAAATTCAAAAAATCATTAGGCCTTACTTCTAAAACCTATACTCAACAAAACTGAAAAATCTAAATGAAATCGATAATTTTCTAGACAGATGCCATGTGCCAAAGTTAAACTAAAATCAGGTAAATCATTTAAACAGACTCCAAGCCCCTAAGGAAATATAAGCTGTCATTAAAAATCTCCCACCTCACATCCCAAAAAAGCCCAAGGCCAGATGATTTTAGTGCAAAATTCTACCAGATTTTCAAAGAAGAGCTTAGACCACTACTCCTCTAACTATTCCACAAAGTAGAAACAGAAGGAACACTACCTAATTCATTCTATGAAGCCACAATTACCTTGATACCTAAACGTCACAAAGACCCAACAAAGAATTTCAGACCAATTTCCCTTATGAATATTGACACAAAAATACTCAATAAAACTCTCACAAACTGAATCTAAGAACACATCAAAAGCACCATTTACCACAGTCAAGTAGGCTTTAGCCCAGGAGTGCAGGGATGGTCGATTATACAAAAATCCATCGATACAATCCACAATATAAACAAACGGTAAAGGTCACATGATCATCTCATTAGATGCTGAAAAGGCCTTTGACAAAATCCAAAATCCTTTCATGTTAAAAGTCTTGGGAGAAATCAGAAATTCATGGCATATACCTAAACATAATAAAAATAATATACAGCAAGCCAATAGCTGACATCAAATTAAATGGAGAGAAACTTGAAGCAATTCCACTAAAATCAGGGACAAGACTGCCCCCTATCTCCCTGTCTATTCAATAGTACTTAAAGTTCTAGGTAGAACAGTAAAACAACAAAAGTATATCAAGGAGATATAAATTGGAAAGGAAGAAGTCAAGGTATCACTATTCACAGATGATATAATAGTATACATAAATAACCCCCAAAAAAATCTACCAGAGAACTCCTACAGCTGATAAACAACTTCGGCAAAGTGGATATAAAATTGACTCAAAGAAATCAGTAGCCTTCCTTTATAAGAATGATAAACAGGCTGAGAAAGAAACAATACCCTTCACAATAGCCACAGATAATATAAAATATCTTGGTGTGATTCTAGCTAAGCAAATGAAAGATCTGTATGACAAGAACTCCAAGTCCCTGAAGAAAGAAATTGAAAAGGATATCAGAAGATACAAAGCTCTCCCATGCTCATGGATCAGTAGGATTAACATAGTGAAAATGGCCCTCTTACCAAAAGCAATCTACAGTTTTAATGCAATCCCCATCAAAATTACCACACAATTTTTTACAGATATTTAAAGAACAATTCCCAACTTCATATGGAAAAACAAAACAAAAAAATAAATAAATAAAGACAAGGATAGCCAAAACAATCCTGAACAATAAAAGAACCTCTGGATGAATCACCATCCTGGACCTAAGCTGAACTACAGAGCAATGGTGCCAGTGTAACTGTCTGCATGTAGAAGAATGCAAACAGATTCATATTTATCTTCCTGCACAAAGTTCAAATCCAAGTGGATCAAGGATGTCAGCATAAAACCAGATACACTGACTCTAATAGAAGAGAAAAATGGGAAATATCCTTGAACACATTAGCACAAGAGAAAATTCCTGAACAGAACACCAAAGGCTCAGACTCTAAGATCAACAATTGAAAAAATGGGACCTCATGAAACTAAAAAGCTTCTGTAAGACAAAGGACACTGTTAAATAGCACAAACTGACAGCCTACAGATTGGGAAAATATTTTCACAAACCCTATATCCGACAAAGAGCTAATATACAAAATATACAAAGAACTCAGGCTAAACGTCAAAACACCAAATAACACAACTAAAAAATGGGATACAGAGCTAAGCAAAGAATTCTCAATAAAGAAATATTGAATGGCTGAGAAGCACTTAAAGAAATGCTCAACATCTTTCATCATCAAGGAAATGTAAATCAAAACAACCTTGAGATTCTACTTACACCAATCAGAATGGCAGAGATCAAAAACTCAAAGGACAGGACATGCTGCCCAATGTGTTGAGAAATGGGACATTCCTCCACTGCTGGTGGGACTGCAAACTCTGGAAATCAATCTGGAGGTTTCCCCAAAAATGGAAATAATTCTACCTAAAGATCGAGCTATACCACTCCTGGCCATATACCCAAAAGATGTCCCACCATACAAGGACACATGCTCAACTATGTTCATAGCAGCCTCATTTGTAATAGCCAGAAACTGGACACAACCCAGATGTCCATCAACTGAGAAATGGATACAAAAATGTGGTTCATTTACACAATGAAATAATATTCAGCTATTAAAAACAAGGACATCATGAATGTCACAGGCAAATGGATAGAACTAGAAAATATCACCCAAAAGGTAACCCATGGCATATTCCCACTGAGAAGTGGGTATTAGTCAAACAGTACAGAATACCCATACCCCACAGACCCAAAGGAGGTAAATAAAAAGGAAGAGCCAAGTGAGGATGCTTCAATACCACTTAGAAGGGGGAGTAAAATAGTCATGGGAGGCAGAAGGAAGGAAGGATGTGAGTGGAAGAATGGAGGGGGCATAGGGGAACAGGATGAGGTGTGGGGAGAGACATGAGAAAGGCCCCTAGGGCCAGGAGAATGAATGGAAATCTGCAGCTGTCAGGGGTGGGTAGGGGAATCTCTAGGAACTCAGTGCAGCTGACCTTAGCCAAAATGCCCAGAGATGGGGATATGGAACCACAGAGACCACCTCTAGTAGCCAGACGGAGCCCCAGTGGAATGAGGGGAACACCAACCCATCCTACAAAACTCTCAACCCAAAGTTGGCCCTGGGAGAGGGGGGAACTGGGAAAGGGGATAACATTTGAAATATAAATACATAAAATATCCAATTTAAAAAAAGAAAAAATGTATGGGGCCAAAGAGGTGGCCTAGCAGACAATAGTGCTTACTGTGCAGGTCTGGCAACCAGAACCCATATGAGGGCAGATAAGAATAGACTGCACAGGTTGGGGATTTAGCTCAGTGGTAGAGCGCTTGCCTAGTAAGCGCAAGGCCCTGGGTTTGGTCCTCAGCTCTGGGAAAAAAAAAAGAATAAACTGCACAAAGTTGTCCTCAAACCTCCATGCATGAGCAAGTGTACCCATGCACGCATGCACATGCACACATGCACGCACACACACACACACACACACACACACACACACACACACACACACACACACACACACACACACACACACACACACACACACACACACACACACACACACAAGGAAATAATAAATCTGTAAGTAGCTGTCACCCCTGCCAGGTTCTGTGTGGATTCTGGGGTCTGCACACCAGTCCTCACCTGTGGGCGGGCACTCATCCACTGAGCCACCTCCCAGCCCCAAATCCAGATTTAAAAAATAAAAAACAAGTGTTGAAAACTGGTAGCACAAGAAGTGAATAATATAGCCAAAAACATATAACAAAGCAAACAAGCTTTAAAAACAGAACTGATGGGTGTAAATGACTTATTCAATTGTAGATTTGGTTTCAGCTCGGTATCAGACGAAATAAAAAGATTGTAGCAGTTTAAGTTATTTTAATCAGGCTTTTTAAAGCATACCATGAGAAGACACAATTAAGAAGTACTTCAATTTTATGAGGCTATTTATTTTGAGCCGCGTATTGCAGGGTACCCAGGATGAAGACAGATAAGAACAGGGTCTGTAATGCACTTTTCTCCGAGTCTCTTCACTGTAAACCTCAAGGAAGAGAATAAGAAAAACTGTCTTATTTTAAATGTTAATTATTTCTATTATTCTAACTTCCAAGACAGAATCAAAAATAGGGTGCTGAGTGAAATCTAGCTCAATCTGGCCTTTCTTTGCCAGGTTGTTTTGTGATTTAAACCACTGGTAACATTACCATCTTCCGGGCAAAATGGAGTAGTACAATTGTGAATGACAAGAAAAATGAGAAGATTTTAACTGAACTGTGCTTTTGATTAAAAGACATTCAAATGCATTCCTCCTCCTCATGCCTCACACCCTCCCACCAACCCCAACTACAGAACCAGAGGCTGAGAACGGTAGCCATGCACTGTAGCTCACTCCTGCAACGCCAGCTCTCAGAAGCCGAGGTAGAGGATAACCGAGTTCAAGGCCAGCCTGGATGATGATAGTGAGTTCTAGGATAAGTTCCTGCCTCAAAGGAAGAGAAGTTACTGAGATGTACAAAACAGGGTGGTGGTGAAGGGGATCTCCTGACAAAACTGAAGAATGAGAAATGAAAACACAAAGAGATAATCACTGATTAAAAAATGGTCAGCCTGTCAGATTCACAATAAAACTCCCATGACTCTGTGTGTGTGTGTGTGTGTGTGTGTGATGCTCATGTTTATGTAACAAGTATGCAGTAACAAGTATGCAGTATGTACACATGTGTATATAGTATATGTATGTGTATAAGGTATATACATATGTATGACAGAAAAAGGTGTATGTGTGTGCACATATGATGCACATCTGTGGTATGTGCATGTGTGGTTGGTGTTTGTGGTATATGCACATATATGTATGTAGTATGTGTGCTGTATATGTGTGTACACAGGCTACAGGAGAACATCCTGTGTCCTACTCTATCACTCTCTGCCTTTTGCCTTTGGAGACAGTCTCTCACTGAACCTGTAGCTAGGCTGGAGGTCAGAAAGCCCCAACAATCCTTCTCTCCCCATCCCTCACAGGCACTGGAGAGAGATGGCCCAGAGCCTAAAGGTTCCCTTCAGAGAGCCCAGGTTCCATTCCCAGCACCCACACGGTGGCTCACAACCACCTGTAACTCCACTTCCAGGAGACCTGTTGCTCTCTTCTGACCCCTACTGGTACCATGCATGTAATACACATGACATGTAATACAGACATGTATGCAGGCAAAACACCCATGCACATGAAATAAAATAATAATTTTGTAAAATTCTAGAAAAATGAACACTTCCTGTGAAGGTCACCAACCCAGGCATAATAGTTTTTACAGCAACGTATTTTTGTTAAAATACCAACAGCCCAGGGTTACAGCCTTAATATGTGTGACCTCAGGTAGACCTTGCACCTTTTCCCAGACCTTTCTGGAAACCTCAAACCAGACCATTGGCTCTGCTTACAAAGAGACCTCCGACCTTCCGCATCCCTGTCTGAAGGGTCACCATAATCCTGTCGGGGACCCCTTAGGAACCACCTGTGACCTCATCTAGGTACTTAGCAATGCTTTGAAGATAAAAAGCCTCAAACCCACCAAAACTTTGTATAAGCCTGCTACAGAGAAGCCCACCTACACCTTCTCTCAGCCCTCATCTTAACATCTATTAAGAATATTATGGCACCGGACCAGGTCTGCAGAACGGGCTTCACGCTCCACACCAGGCCAAGACAGTAACCAGAAGCCCCTGAAACAGCCCAAGAAGAAGGCCAAGGTGGGGGAAGGAGGAGGAAAAGAAAGAAAGGAAAGAAAAGAGGAACGGAATGGAAGGAAGGGAAAGCAGCAGCAAAGGCAGCAGGAAAGGCTCTCCCGGAAGATGCATTCAGAAGGCTGGTGAAGCAGAAAGGTGACCTCCCCCACTCCCTGCCTGGGAAAAGGAAGGTGACATCTTCCACTCCCTGTGCCCAGCTAGCACATCTCTTGCTACCTATCAGTCTTGGAGCCTACTGAACATTGTAATACATTTTGGTGAAATAAATGAATGAATAAATTATAAATAAATATCACAAAATAAATCCAGTCTCGGATCCTGACAGAACCTACTGTTTCATCTTTGCTCTGAATTGGGTCACCTTGAATTAAACCCGTTTAAAAGGTTATGTATATACACACGCGTGTGTGTGTGTGTGCGTGTGTGTGTGTACACTGTGTTTTAATAAACCCAAGCTCTGCCTCCCTCGGAGATTCTTTTCTGCACTGAAGCCCGGGATCCCATTTCACCTGAGCTGAGGCCTCTAACAGGTCCTCAGTGGGTAACCATGCAGAGCTGTGTCTGGGACTGTCCCACTGACAGACACATTCTTTTCACTGTGGCTGACATGATTTTCATAAAAGTCTTCCCAAACACACAAAGAATAATCTAATTACCGACAATGCAATCCAAACACTACCCTTCCTTGTTACAAACACTATTCTCACATACTTCAACAAAACCAATAGAATCTATTCGTGTGTGCATGCCCAGACGAGCACTCAGGAATCAGAAACAAACAGATAAGAAAGGCCAGATAGATTAGTATTTCTTTGATCTTTTATTAGTCTTTACCAGTCTAAATTGGCACACTTAAATCTGGGCAATTTTTTTCCTTAAAAGTGAAGCTCTAGATTTAGTAAATCCAATAATAAAATAAAACACATATAGTTAATCCCCTGCTATTACTTTATACGGCCCAAACTACAAGGGGGTCTCAATTATTTCCATATTCCTTTTCCTGTTTTACTTCCAATACAATAATGGGTTTGTAATATGCACAGAGAGCAAGTACAGAGGGAAGGAGGGGAGGGGAGGGGAGAGGAGGGAGGGGAGGGGAGGGAGGGGAGGGGAGGGGAGGGGGAGGGGAGGGGGAGGGGGGAGGGGGGGGGGGGGGGGGGGGGAGGGGGAGGGGGGGGGGGGGGGGGGGGGGGGGGGGGGGGGGGGGGGGGGGGGGGGAGGGGGGGGGGGGGGGGGGGGGGGGGGGGGGGGGGGGGAGGGGGGGGAGGGAGGGGAGGGAGGGAGGAAGGAGGGGAGGGAGGGAGGGAGGAGGGGGAGGGAGGGGAGGGAGGGGGGAGGGAGGGGAGGGAGGGGGAGGAGGGGGAGGGAGGGGAGGGAGGAGGGCCGAACACAAACATTCCAGCCCCTACCTTTCCCACTGGAAGACTCCTCAAAACAGCCAGTCAACCTCATAGAAATAAGAGCAGACAATCTAAACTTACAAACTATATCCCCTTTGTTTCTCTAGCGTAACGGCCGTTGGTTTTACCAAATTAATTTTTAAACACTAGTTTTAACAACCTGAGCTTGCTTCTTTTTAATCAACACATACACTGTGTTCCTCTAATTGGATCATAGAAAGGTGAGGCAGTCTCTACCTTAAGAACATTAATTATCCTGACTAAAAAACAGTGTCCCAAATGAATTTGTTCTGAACGCATAGTCTTTGACTAACTCTCTCCAACCTGTTGATTGCAGTGCTGGCGGTAAGCCATGTGGCAGCTGGAGGGTGAAAAGGGGCGCCTGCACACTATTTCTGAAGAAGTCCTCTGTCGCTTTGGATTGTAAAACTTTGGTTTCCCAGAGCTGCAAAGGAAAAAAAAAAAACATATTTTTGTTTGTTTAAAAAGAATCACTGAGATTACAGTTTTTTTCCTTAAGTGTTTATACTTTCAGTGGATAGCACAAGGCACACATCCTAACACAGCTGAAGGCAGAAGTGTAACTTCTCAGGCTGCAGAGAGGAAATGGGACTGTCCGTGAGCACAAACCTTCTTCAGGTCTTTCAACACCTGCTCCTCGATGCCTTCCTCAGCAAAGAGGTCCCGCACACCCTCGATTACGTCTTCAATTACAGATCGGTAGAGTTTGGGCTACACGAAAGCAATTGTTAGAGGTTTTAATTCTCAAGTCGAATGCTTTTGCCTTAAAAGATATGCAGATGATACTCTAATCCTCAGTTTAAAGAAAAACTGCCACAGGGTTATTAAGCATATCCTGCTCCCAGTGCAGTGTGGCTCCTTATAAATTGCATTAGCTGCCTGTAATCCCTTTGAGGTCCCTATACACAAGGCTGAACACAGGACTACAAGGAACCTGGGGGTGATCGTGAGATGTGTGGGTGTGCTGTGCTCATAGATCTTGGCTTTTGTGTACTTAACCTTCCTGCTTCTCTTTGAACGGGGAATTGAAAGCAGCTGGAAATAAGGTCCTGTTTTCACTCTACCACTTTCTCAAAGTAGCCACTATTAGTGAACTACCATGGATATAAATAAGCCCCAGACCTTAAAAGTGGGACAGTCAAAGCCTGCCCTGCTTCCAAAGTACGATTGGAGAGAGGGCAGTTGAGAGCGAGGCCAAGCAAAAGCACCACCACATCCCTGTGTCCAGATGAGTTTGCAAGAGAGAGAGAGAGAGAGAGAGGGAGGGAAAGAGCGAGAGAGAGAGAGAGAGAGAGAGAGAGCAAGAGAGAGAGAGAACAAGAGAGAGAGATACAGATAACATTCAGTAAAACAGGATTCCAGTTGCTTTTACAATTGCTTAATCCAGCCCAAATGAAAACTGAGGCTTTCTTGGACTGCTTTTTTCATGCTTCCCACAAAAATACTCTCTCTCTCCAGGAACAGCACATTTTAAACTAATCCTTCTAAAGATCGGGGTAAGTCTATGAATAGACCAATCAGTGACATTTAAATGTTGTTCACAAACATACCCATTAAGACTAAGTACCCCCAGATGAGCTGCTTCTTCTCAGTCTACCCTGATCAAGGCTTCCAAACCGAGGCTTCTGTTTTCATTCCAGCTAAGATCACGCTTAAGAGCTGCAGGGGAAAACCCCTAGGGCTAAAAACATCTTTTAAGATCTACCCTTGGAGTCTAACAACAGCAGGCCAAAGGAAGCCAATAAAATACAATTTTTCAAAGGCAAAAGAAGTATTAAATATAGTCTCGCTTGTAGGACTGCCATTAAACTTTATATTGCTTTCTCTGCGTTATCTTTATTAAAACTATATATAGTCATTCTGAACCTCCATCTTGCCTATATCTCAAAAAAAACAAAACAAAACATTTCCTCATTGGCAGTAACAATCAGGCAAACTGGCGTTTGTGGAAAGGTTATATTCGGACATCCATACTTTACATTTATAAAAACATAAATAAACATACATGAGTATCTCTCTAAAAATGGAACCTTTCACACTGCGCAGATACACACGGGACTTTTACAGACACAAACCTATCTGGGCTTCCCATTGTCTTTCTGAAGATGTGCATTTGTTCATACTGGTTTTGCCTTCAACACGGGATTTTTAATTGGATGGAGAATCTAAGAAGTGCCATTTTGCCTGTAAATTCTCACTGTGAGGTTTAGCTGCCCTTACGGCAGTGTATTTTAGCATTAAGGCAGTGTTTGTGGGTTTCCTATTTTAGCATTAAAATGTTAAAGGACAAGGAAAGGCAAAATCATGAGGCAACAATCCAAATCACATCACCCTCATTCCCTGTCAGGAAGTAACAGAGCATGAACCAGCTATGCCCCAATGAAGAACGAGTATTAGGGCTGGAGGCTGCTGTAGGACGATCCTGAGTCTGAAACCAGCCCAGGGTTACTTTACAGGACCTTGTCAAAAAAAAAAAAAAAGAAAGAAAGAAAGAAAAGAAAAGACAGGAAGGGAGGAGAGAGGGAGGGAAGGGGGGGAGGGGGAGGAAGAGGAGGAGGAGGAGGAGAGAGAGAGAGAGAGAGAGAGAGAGAGAGAGAGAGAGAGAGAGAACGAACCTGAGAATTTCCTAAACATGGAGGAAATCATCCTGATTGAGGGTACCCTGCCTCTACATGATTTCTAGGCGCCCTAACCTAGGTGACCTCATTTGGAGTGGGGCGCACACTTTTTCAAATGGGATCAGAGCACCAGATGGGCTCTGTTTCCTGTAACCTATGGTGGACAGGGGGTGCCTATTAAAGTCTGCAACTCCATGGAGGGTGTCGGCAAAGCCTACCCGCCTCCTTACCACCAGGTTGACGAAGGCCATGCTGGCCGCTCTGCGCCCAACCGTTTGCGCCTGCGTTGGCAGAGAGCCGCCAGGCTCGCTTTTGAACCGCGGGTGCTCGTTGCTGCGCAACCGCGAGGCCGCTGGGGGCGGAGCTGAGTAGGGCGGGACAAGAAAGGAGGTTAGTGGTTGGAGGGATGAAGTTTGGGCGTGGCGGCACGAATGTAGTAAGGCTTGTAACCAGCTTTAGCAGACTAATTGGGCTTGTGCGGTGTCAGGTGGATGAGGCAACTTCATCCTTGAAGGATGCAGGGAGAAGAAAGAGAGCAGATGAGTTATTCCCGCTTTTACCACGCCTCGCTAAACACTACTCACAGCTGCACTCCATGCTGCAGTATAAGAATGTGACAAGAGCCAAATTCTTCTGTAACTGATTGAAGTGTGGTTGAAGTGTGAGCAAAAGCAGCAGCAACTTCACTTGGGAAAGTGTTAAAAATACAAATGAAAGTCATAAAGACGCTTGCCGCCAAGTCTGACCCATGTGCTAGAAAGGGCGCTAGAAGCTTGTCCTCTGATCTTCATAGGTACACCTGTGCGAGTGGGCACACAGACAATCTATGCATCATTAATGCGTGTAAAAGATTACTACAAACAACTAAGGATTCATAAACGTAAACATCTCTACCGAGTTAGGGACCAACAACAAGGGGCACAGCATCCGGTGACTTCAAAACGGTCTCCAGAAAGTTCTGCTGGGCATTCAAATGAGATCCACTTGGCCTAAGACACATTAGCGGGGCCATATTAATATTACTTGAAGGGTTTTTCCTTTTAAAGGTTTGGTGCCTGAGTCTCCCCCAGAGCATATGATTAAAAATGCAGGCTGGAGAGAGAGAACTACCGCTTAAACCAGGCACCCTGGCTCCTTTGGTCCTCAGGCGGAAGATGCCATCTTTCATCTTTGTCTTATATTGTATCTCTCTCTCTCCCTCTCCCCCTCTCCCTCCCTGTCCTCCCTCTCTCTCTCCCTTCCCTCCTCCCGTCTCTCTCCTCTCTTGGGCTTGGAGGGACTTAACTAGCTAAAACTGAGGCTGATTTAAGCACACACGGCCCCACTAGTTCAAAGGGGGAAAAGCCATCTACCTCCACCACTCCGCCTTCACACGGCCTTTCTAATCTGAAGATAGATCTCGGCCTAACAGATGGCTGTGTGATGATTTAAAATCCCATTAGGGTTTAGAGGTGACTGCTTGCTTATTTGTGTGTGTAAGAGCAATAAAGCTGTGTGTGATTGCCCACTCTGAATGGGCCTGCCTGGGCCAGGTGTAAGCTTCTAGCCGCTGATTCATTTGGTGTCATTTAGAAGACTTTTCCTAAATTGAAAACTACTGGGAATTTCTTTAACAAAAAGCCATTAAGTATGTGTGGTGATTTTTTTAATGGTTACATCTCTCTACGTGACAATTTACTACCTCGAATATTCAAAGTGACTTACCTTTCACCCAAAATAGAAAAGCTAAAAGCAAGCATTGATTCCTTCTGATATTATAAAATCCAATTAAATTCTTCAAGCTGGGAAATAAGAGGGCTGAGAGAGCTCTTGTTTTCCATCTTCCTCCTTGCAAGGTTTTAAAATTGGAATCCTAAATGCACAGAATGGGTAGCAATCTAACATTCGTGACAGCATACCGTTCGTTGTATTTCATTATACATTATACATTTCATTATACATTATGCCTTCCTCAAAGCTATAGAGTAGACCATGTGTGTTTTTAAATTTAAATTTGGACCTTGGTACCCATAAAAAGTGTGACTAACAATTGAATTGTTACTGCCTACAGCATACGATACACTTTTTATATAAAAGCTATACAACACTGGTTGAGCAATCTCAGTGACTTTTGGTTGCCCTCCTGTGTATCTAAATGACCACTGGTAGATGCTGCTTTGGTTTCTTCCCTATAATCAACAGTGGCCTTTAAAGGAAGCAGGCTTGAATCCAAGGTCTAGGCTGTTCTACCTTAGATAGGAAATGTCTCAAGGGGACAGGTGTTAAGGCTTGATACCCAGTGCAGCAGTGTGCACAGGTATGGCTTCCAGAGGCTGATTGGATCACTAGGCTTTTTCATCATCATTCAGACCAAAATATGTAACAGAAACAACTATGTTGAAGAAGACTTATTTTATTTGCAGGTTCAAACATTCGGTTCACCCGGGCAAAGTGGTTCAGTTTGTTTCTGGAGTTGTTGGATTTGTTGGGATCAAAGCCCCTCTGACGTCCCCAACAAGCCAGGCTCTGCCGCCAGCTCTCAGTCAGCTTGTTAAACAGAGAAAATGGTGACAGGCACAGAAAGGAGACATGTTCAACGTAATCACATGGAAGCATGGAAGCAGGTGAGACTTTCATGTCCGCCTTACCTGCCTGATGTACGTTGATTTCAAACAGAACAAGAGTCATCTGTAGTTAAGCAGTCTTGGCCAACCCCAGTCCCACTCATGACTGACCAGCTTTGTCTTGGCTCCAATCTCCCCTACAACGCGATCTGACAAACTGTCACCACCGTGTAAAATCTCTTTTCCAGAGATAAGTTCCCTTCCGGCACCAAAGTCCCAACCTTTCCCTTCCCAGACGTGAGCCTCCAGGGGAAGCTCTAACTGGAATCCGTTGTCTCAACAATCTGGTAGCGGAAGAGAGGAGCACCTGTCTCTCCTCAGATGCTGTTAGCAGACCAGACAGCAGAGAAATGGGGTATCCCCTTCTTACAGCTTCCCCTTTATCCTCTTCTGTTCTGGTCGACTCCCAGGCATAGCATGGTCTCACCCATGTTCAGAATGGCTCTTCTGCCTCCGTGAATCCTCTCTAAACATCATCAGGAAGACACATCGTGAGTATCTTTCATATATCTTCTAGATTGAGTGGAAAAGCTAAAATTAAAGAGGAAGGACATGACTTCTCCTAAGTATCGTGGAGGAGAAGGTTTATTGTAGATATAAGGAAGATCATAGCCAGAGGCAGGGACATCTGGAAGAGTCCACAGTGGACAGTACCTGGAGGAAAGGGGAGAGGAGGGGAGAGCCAAGAGAGTAAACAGTAGGCAAAAAAGGCCAGGTAACCAGAATAGCCAGATTATACAGGGAAGGACAGCCCAGCCTCTGGGCTAGAGAACTTTAGGGGAGAGTGAGGGGTATGCCAGTTAGAAGAAGCCTGTAACAGTTAGGAACTGAGGGATGCTGGGAGAACCTGACAGTCAATGTTTGCTCTGATGTATAAACAGGCACCTCCATTAGCCATTTGTCCCAGGTTTGAGACCTAACATGGGTAATTCTGAATGCAGTCAGGTTGACTGGCCATTAGCCAGCACATAGGGCTCTAACTGGCCACTGGATTGTTCTGTTGGTTAATGAGAAGCGTACTGGACTATGGTCCCTAGCTGGAAGATGTAACCCATGAAGGAAACATGTGGATCCTGACCCCTTTCCCCTTTGGTGTTCTTTCTTTGTTTTCAGCTTTACCCTGTCATACCCTGTTCATCGTACTGTCCTCCCTTGCCATAGGCCCACGATAATGGGACCAAAAGCCCTGGGCTAAAACCCATGAAACATGAACCACAACAAGCTATCCCTACATCAGTCCCCAGATGTCCTGCCCCGAGTCTCATACTCCCAACCCCCCAATCCTGCCACCCTGCTACTCACAAGCTGGTGCTGTCCTTCCCACACTGCATCACAGTATCTCTATGTTATATGTGAACAAAGCAGATGTAGTGGTTTCTCACTTCCAAGACTGTTAGAAATGGTGGGGAGACATCTCAGCTGACAGTCATTTGGAGGAAGCCAGCTGTTTCACAAGAACCAACCATCAAAGGCAGAAGGTGTGGAGAGACTGGAGAAAGAAGCAAACACATACAGAATTCCACAGACACAATGATGAAGGGTGGCTGGACAGAATCAAGGTCTGGGTGGCTGTTGTGTTTTATAAAACTAAAGAGAGAAGGAATATGTTTGCTGGAGGCTCAGTAAGGTGGGGGGGTAGGAGGTGTCTCCGTGGGCCCATGCTGAGGTATCCCTTCTCCCTGAGGAACCAGCCACAGTTGGTATACTATAGAATAGAGTTTATTCAGGGCATGGGGAGGGGAGTTGAGAGGGTAGTAGAGACAGAGGGAGGTAAAAAGAGAGAGAGACTAGCTGGGATCCGAACCTCGCTGATTCCGGCCCACAGCTCCCTGCTCCCAAACCTCGTGGGAGAGAGAGCTCAGCGCCCAGACAGGTGGGCACTCCTGAGATTGCAGGGCAGGAGAGACCTCCAGTACTGCCCACCCCAGCCCACATCCCTGAGCCAAGAGGAAACTGTATAGGGCCTCTGGGAACTGGAAGATAGAGGCACTCAACTCTGCAGTCTAGACACCACCCGGATCTGAAGAGACTCAGTCAAAGAGCTCCCTGCACCCAAATCCAGTGGGGCAGAGAGCTAGACTTTCAGAGGGGCAGACACACCTGGAAAGCCAGAGGAGACTACTCTCTGCCCACATTTCTGGCTCTAGAGAAAAACACCTACCAGCATCTGGACCCCTGTGCACAGGGTCCCAAGCAAAGGCAGGGCAGGCCCTTCTGGTTGCTGCCCTCATGGAGAGCTGAAACCCGTCTCTAAGGAGCGACTCCAGGCCCGAGACCAGAGGTAAGACCAACTTTTCTGTTCCAAGTGACCTTGGACTCAGGACACATGCCCATAGGAACACCTGAAGACCAGTAGACAGGAACAACTAAACACCTGAAAGCAGAATACTCTGTTCCCATAACTGGCTGAAAGAGAACAGGAAAACAGGTCTACAGCACTCCTGACACAAAGGCCTATAGGATGGTCTAACCACTGTCAGAAATAGCAGAACAAAGTAACACCAGAGACAACCTGATAGCAAGAAGCAAGCGCAGGAACACAAGCAACAGAAACCAAGACTACATGGCATCATCAGAGCCCAAATCTCCCACCAAAGCAAATACTAAATATCCAAACACACCAGAAAAGCAAGATCTAGATTTAAAATCACATTTGATCATGATGATGGAGGACTTCAAGAAAGACATAAAGAACTCCCTTAGAGAAATTCAGGAAAACACAGATAAACAAGCAGAAGCCTATTGAGAGGAAATGCAAAAATCCCTGAAAGAATAACAGGAAAACACAAACAGGTGAAGTAACTAAAAATGGAAATAGAAGCAATAAAGAAAGCACAAAGGGAGACAACCCTGGATATAGAAAACCAAAGGAAGAGACAAGGAGCCATAGATACAAGCATCACAAACAGAATACAAGAGATAGAAGACAGAATCTCAGGAGCAGAAGGTTCCATAGAAATCATCAACACAACTGTCAAAGATAATGTAAAACAGAAAAAGCTACTGGCCCAAAACATACAGGAAATCCAGGACACAATGAGATCAAACCTAAGGATAATAGGTATAGAAGAGAGTGAAAACTCCCAACTCAAAGGACCAGAAAATATCTTCAACAAAATCATAGAAGAAAACTTCCTTAACCTAAAGAAAGAGATGCCCATAAACATACATGAAGTTTACAGAACTCCAAATCGATTGGACCAGAAAAGAAACTCCTCCCATTACATAATAGTCAAAACACCAAATGCACAAAACAAAGAAAGAATATTAAAAGCAGTAAGGGAAAAAGGTCAAGTAACATATAAAGGCAGACCTATCAGAATTACACCAGACTTCTCACTGGAGACTATGAAAACCAGAAGATCCTAGACAGATGTCATACAGACCCTAAGAGAACACAAATTCCATCCAAGGTTACTGTATCCAGTAAAACTCTCAATTAACATAGATGGAGAAACCAAGATATTCCATGAGAAAACCAAATTTACACAATATCTTTTTACAAATCCAGCCCTTCAAAGGATAATAAACGGTAAAGTCCAACATAAGGAGGCAAGCTACACCCTAAAAAAAAAGCAAGAAACTAATTGTCTTGCAACAAAACAAAGAGAAGACAAGCACAAAAACATAATCTCACATCCAAATACGAATATAACAGGAAGCAACAATCACTATTCCTTAATATCTCTCAACATCCATGGACTCAATTCCCCAATAAAAAGACACAGATTAACAAACTGGATACGCAATGGGACCCTGCATTCTGCTGCCTACAGGAAACACACCTCAGAGACAAAGACAGACACTACCTCAGAGTGGAAGGCTAGAAAATAACTTTCCAAGCAAATGGTCTGAAGAAGCAAGCTGGAGTAGCCATTCTAATATCGAATAAAATCAATTTTCAACTAAAAGTCATCAAAAAAGATAAGGAAGGACACTTCATATTCATCAAAGCAAAAATCCACCAAGATGAACTCTCAATCCTAAATATCTATGCTCCAAATACAAGGGCACCTACATACATAAAAGAAACCTTACTAAAGCTCAGCACACATTGCACCTCACACAATAATGGTAGGAGATTTCAACACCCCACTCTCATCAATGGACAGATCATGGAAACAGAAATTAAACAGAGACATAGACAGACTAAGAGAAGTCATGAACCAAATGGACTTAACAGATATTTATAAAACATTCTGTCCTAAAGCAAAAGGATATACCTTCTCCTCACCACCTCATGATACTTTCTCCAAAATTGACCATATAATCGGTAATACAACGGGCCTCAACAGATAGAGAAAGATAGAAATGATCCCATGCATCCTATCAGACCACCACGGGCTAGAGCTGGTCTTCAATAACAATAAGGGAAGAACGCCCACATATACATGGAAGTTGAACAATGCTTTACTCAATGATAACCAGGTCAAGGAAGAAATTAAAGACTTCTTAGAATTTAATGAAAATGAAGGTACAACATACCCAAACTTACGGGACACAATGAAAGCTGTGCTAAGAGCTCTGAGTGCCTGCAGAAAGAAACAGGAGAGAGCATATATCAGCAGCTTGACAGCACACCTAAAAGCTCTAGAACAAAAAGAAGCAAACACATCCAGGAAGAGTTGAAAGCAGGAAATAATCAAACTCAGAGCTGAAAACAACCAAGTAGAAACAAAAAGGACTATACAAAGAATCAACAGAACCAAAAGCTGGCTCTCTGAGAAAATCAACAAGATAGATTAAACCCTTAGCCAGACTAACCAGAGGACACAGAGAGTGTATACAAATTAACAAAATCAGAAATGAAAAGGGAGACATAACAGAATCAGAGGAAATTCAAAAAATCATCAGATTCTACTACAAAAGCCTATATTCAACAAAACTTGAAAATCTGGAGGAAATGGACAATTTCCTAGACAGATACCAGATACCAAAGTTAAATCAGGAACAGATAAACCATTTAAACAACCCCATAACTCCTAAAGAAATAGAAGCAGTAATTAAAGGTCTCCCAACCAAAAAGAGCCCAGGTCCAGATGGGTTCAGTGCAGAATTCTATCAGATCTTAATAGAAGACCGCATATCAATACTATCCAAACTATTCCACAAAATTGTAAGAGATAGAGCGCTACCAAATTCCTTCTATGAAGCCACAATTACTCTTATACTTAAACCACACAAAGACCCAACAAAGAAAGAGAACTTCAGACCAATTTCCCTTATGAATATCAACGCAAAGATACTCAATAAAATTCTTGCAAACCGAATCCAAGAGTACATGAAAACAATCATCCATCATGATCAAGTAGGCTTCATTCCAAGGATGCAGGGATGGTTTAATATACGGAAAACCATCAACGAAATCCACTATATAAACAAACTTAAAGATAAAAACCACATTATCATTTCATTAGATGCTGAGAAATCATTTGACAAAATTCAACACCCCTTCATGATAAAAATCCTGGGAAGAACAGGAATTCAAGGCCCATACCTAAACATAGTAAAAGCCACATACAGCAAACTAGTAGCTAATATTAAACTAAACAGAGAGAAACTTGAAGTGATCCCCCTAAAATCCAAGACTATACAAGGCTGCCCACTCTCTCCCTACTTATTCAATATAGTTCTCGAAGTCCTAGCCAGAGCAATCAGACAACAAAAGGAGATCAAAAGGATACAGATTGGAAAGGAAGAAGTCAAAATATCACTATTTGCAGACGATATGATTGTATAAGTGATCCCAAAAGTTCCACCAGAGAACTACTAAACCTGATAAACACCTTCAGCAAAGTGACTGGATATAAAATTAACTCAAATAAATCAGTAGCCTTCCTCTACACAAAAGAGAAACAAGCTGAGAAAGAAATTAGGGAAATGACACCCTTCATAATAGTCCCAAATAATACAAAATACCTCGGTGTGACTTTAACCAAGCAAGTAAAGGATCTGTATGATAAGAAGTTCAAGTCTCTGAAGAAAGAAAGTGAAAAAGATCTCAGAAGATGGAAAGATCTCCCATGCTCATGGATGGCCATCTTACCAAAAGTGATCTACAGATTCAATGCAATCCCCATCAGAATTCCAACTCAATTCTTCATAGAGTAAGACAGAACAATTTGCAAATTCATCTGGAATAACAAAAAACCCAGGATAGCTAAAACTATCCTCAACAATAAAAGTACTTCCGGGGGAATGATATCCCTGAACTCAAGCAGTATTACAGAGCAATAGTGATAAACACTGCATGGTATTGGTACAGAGACAGACAGATAGACCAGTGGAATAGAATTGAAGACCCAGAAAGGAACCCACACACCTATGGTCACTTGATTTTTGACAAAGGAGCCAAAACCATCCAATGGAAAAAAGATAGCATTTTCAGCAAATGGTGCTGGTTCAACTGGAGGTCAGCATGTAGAAGAATGCAGATCGATTCATGCTTATCACCCTGTACAAAGTTTAAGTCCAAGTGGATCAAGGACCTCCACATCAAACCAGATACACTCAAACTAATAGACGAAAAAGTGGGGAAGAATCTTGAACACATGGGCACTGGAAAAAATTTCCTGAACAAAACACCAATGGCTTATGCTCTAAGATCAAGAATCAACAAATGGATCTCATAAAACTGCAAAGCTTCAGTAAAGGCAAAGGACACTGTTGTTAGGACAAAAGCGGCAACCAACAGATTGGGAAAAGATCTTTACCAATCCTACAACTGATAGAGGGCTTATATCCAAAAATACAAAGAACTCACGAAGTTAGACTGCAGGGAGACAAATAACCCTATTAAAAAATGGGGTTCAGAGCTAAACAAAGAATTCACAGCTGAGGAATGCCGAATGGCTGAGAAACACCTAAAAAGAAATGTTCAACATCTTTAGTCATAAGGGGAAATGCAAATCAAAACAACCCTGAGATTCCACCTCACACCAGTGACAATGGCTAAGATCAAAAACTCCGGCGACAGCAGATGCTGGCGAGGATGTGGAGAAAGAGGAACACTCCTCCATTGTTGGTGGAATTGCAGACTGGTAAAAACCATTCTAGAAATCAGTCTGGAGGTTCCTCAGAAAATTGGACATTGAACTACCTGAGAACTCAGCTATATCTCTCTTGGGCATATGCGCAAAAGATGTCCCAACATATAAAAAAGACACGTGCTCCACTATGTTCATAGCAGCCTTATTTATAATAGCCAGAAGCTGGAAAGAACCCAGATACCCTTCAACAGAGGAATGGATACAGAAAATGTGGTACATCTACACAGTGGAATATCACTCAGCTATCAGAAACAATGACTTTGTGAAATTCATAGGCAAAAGGATGGAACTGGAAAATATCATCATGAGTGAGGTAACCCAATCACAGAAAAACACACATGGTATGCACTCATTGATAAGTGGATATTAGCCCAAATGCTCGAATTACCCTAAATGCACAGAATACATGAAACTCAAGAAGGATGACCAAAATGTGAATGCTTCACTCCTTCTTTAAAAGGGGGACAAGAATACCCTAGGGAGGGAATAGGGAGGCAAAGTTTAGAACAGAGGTTGAAGGAACGCCCATTCAGAGTCTGCCCCACATATGGCCCATACATATACAGCCACCAAACTAGATAAGATGGATGAAGCAAAGAAGTGCAGGCTGACAGGAATCCGATGTAGATCTCTCCTGAGAGACACTGCCAGAATATGGAAAATACATAGGCAAATGCCAGCAGCAAACCACTGAACTGAGAACGGGACCCCCATTGAAGGAATCAGAGAAAGGACTGGAAGAGCTTGAAGGGGCTCGAGACCCCATATGAACAACAATGTCAACCAACCAGAGCTTCCAGGGACTAAGCCACTACCTAAAGACTGTACATGGACTGACCCTGGGCTCCAACCTCATAGGTAGCAATGAATATCCTAGTAAGAGCACCAGTGGAAGGGGAAGCCCTTGGTCCTGCCAAGACTGAACCCCCAGTGAATATGATTGTTGGGGGAAGGGCGGTAATGGGGGGAGGATGGGGAAGGGAACACCCATATAGGGGGATGTTGGCCTGGAAACCCGGAAAGGGAATAATAACAATTGAAATGTAAATAAGAAATACCCAATTTAATAAAGATGGAGGGGGGGAAAGAGAGAGGGGAGAAGAGGAGTAGAGGCTGGCCATAGCACATGGAGAGAGGGGGGGGGGAATGGGGAGAGGGGGGGATGGGGTAAGATAACAGAGTGAGAGCTAGAAAGCAAGAGGAGGGGCCAAGCAGTCCCTTTTATAGTGAGTCAGGCATACCTGGCTGTTGCCAGGTAACTGTGGGATGGAGCTTAGACAAAATGCTAACATTCCGCCATTTGGGTTTAATTTTAAAAAGAAAATTAGAAAGAGGGGGTGGTGGAGCAGGAATAGGGTCGTTGTGATCTTTAGCTACCTCCTTCTGACCTTGGGATCACATGTCTCTAGGTAACCTAGGAAAATGGGGATGGGAATGTTGGCTCAGCCTTAGGCGAGTTGGCTGATCCCTCGATGTCCAGGGTCTGTGAAACCATCTGTGATTAGATCAGAAGGAACAGATCCAGTGTGTACACACACACACACACACACACACACACACACACACACACACACACATAATATATATACACACACATTATGGTAAAGAATGAGGTTAAGTATGTTTGGGAGAAAAATTTTTTTCTTACGTGTACATTTGAAACCCTTAGGTCTTGGTGATTGGTCCCAATTTCATGGCACAGGAGAGGAATCCCACCCTCTGTTAAGTTGTCATGACTACTTACCTGGGTGGAGTCTATTTGGCCCATGAGAGGTAGATCTGAGTGGGTTTCCCATAGCCTATAAGTTTACAAAAGAGATAAATTTGTTAACAACACAAACAGTAAGATGAGCTTAGGGAAGACAAAAGCCTTTCGTGGGGAGTCAGGCACACCTAGCTGTTGCCAGGTAACTGTGGGGCGGAGCCTAGACAAAATGCTAACAGTGGCATCCAGTCAGAAGGATCCTCACAGCACAAGGCACCAATGACACAGAGGCTGAGGCGACTGCAGGAGCCCTCACCCACCGTCCCAGCAATAAAATCAATAGAACAGTAGGGCTAGGCCTATGGCAACGAGAGCAAAGCTGCTAACATTCACTTGACGAAGGAAGAAGACTCTAGCTGTCACTCTCCTGAACCAACCAGCTGCGTATTTTGGGCATTGCTAGAGTGGGCAGCGGGTAAGGGGTTGGCCGGAGTTTGGTCCTCTTCGGTGGTGCTGTGTTTTGTTAAGTTGTCATGCTATGCCTAAGGTGAAACTATTTCCTTTTCTTCTCCTCTCTTTCTTTCAGGCCCTGAATGTGCTTTTTCTAGTGCTTTGGGCTTCCTTACTCTTTCTCTGAAGATGCGCCTTGACACCACCATGTTGGTGACCTCCATACTAGCCCAACTCAAAAGACTTCTTCCCCGTATCTTCTTCATTCTCCTCCTCTGGGAAGCTCCTGGGATTTACGCTCACCTCACATGAGGTTTTTCTTTTCTTTATTTATCTCTGTGTATCAGTATTTTGATACATATATTTTACATGTATGTGTAAACTACCTGCATGCGTGTCTGTGCGCCAAGTGCACGAGTGGCACCTGCAGACATCAGAGAAGGATTACTAGAGTTGCGGACGACTGTGAACCTCCCAGTGCATGCTGGGAACGACGCCCTGGTCCTTCGAAGAGCAGTCAGTGCTCTCAATTGCTGAGCCAGCTCTCTAGCCCCGAGTTTTCTTTTAAATGCTAATAAAAAAAAAAATCCCTAGAGTCTTAAGTCATTTTCTTAATGAGACAAAGAGCCGCAAGAGGGGACCCCAATTTCCCCAGTACCAGCTGTTGGCTCAAATGAGACTCACCCAAATCTCCATTAAGAAAACCAGTTAAAAGCAGCCTGACAGGACCATGGTCTTAATGATCACCAGGATCACCTGGCAGCAAAAGACAGTTACAAACAGAGGTATGTACAGTCAGGTCAAGCTGAATCTCACAAGGACACTCATGTCACCTATGGAGAGGTCCATGTGGTGAGGCGCTCAGGCTCTGAGTATCCACAACTGGCAGTAGACAAGTAGACTTGGATTTGGATCCTCCCCAGACGATCTCGCATGTGATCCTGGCCCTAAGGACAGCATGAATGCCTCCTCATGAAGAGGCAGCAGAAACCCTCTAAGGACCTCCTGGGTCTCTAATCCTCAGAAACTGGAAATGGCTTTTGTCATGTTAAGTATTTTAAGAGCCAAAGTCCTGGAACAAGAGTGATGCAGAGCCCTTTGTCAAATTGTACTGTGCCTATGGGAGCGCCTTCCCCTCACAGTAACCTCTGCGTTCAAAACTTCATCAGTCACAAGAGCACTTCCAAAGAATGTAATACAAAATAATCTGTGGAGACCAATGCTTGATGGTGTTAGCCCAAGATTATCGTGAAACAGACAGCTGTAGTCACGTGGTAGCCACATTTATCTAAACGTGGCACGGCAGAGTACTTGGGATAGGCAGACTGGAATCTCGAGATCCCCAAGCCTTAGCCAAGCAATCTCACAGGGACGACGGTTGTGTTAGTAAATGGAGAACACCAAGGGAATTCAGAACCCTCATCCTTCTTTGGGTTCTTAGTTCTTTGAAATTAAACCTGTCCAAACAGGAAGTTCTCCCCAGCCCCCATCACAGACGGAGAGTCTGGCTTTCATTTCCTCCTGCTCCATTTAGAAACCATAATTCATATTTCTATATCATTGGCAATCAACACCAGCACCTGCACCTCTTAAGAAACTCTCAATAATCAGATTACTTTCTTTGTCGTCTGTGTTTTCTTATTAGTTTTGCCTGGAGGGTCTATGATACTGTTTCAAACAGTAAAGAAAGCATTTCAATGTGTTTATCGTGTAAAAAGGATGTATCATTGAGGTTCCCTCCTTAAATAAGAATGTTAAAAATGTATATATTTTAGAGACAGCCCATTTCTTTTATATATTATACTTTACAGTCAAATGTGGTTTTCTTTTTTAGTAATGGTACAGGTTCTAATAACATTTATCGGCAATGAAAAGTGTGACTTAGTCTTTGGGCATATGGCTTGAGGCAGCAAATGCTCAAAATTAGCTTCCGAACACTTTGCCACAAAGGCATTAAACCCAGCAATACTGTTTGCCTGCCCCTGCTTCAACCTTCACATTTTATAGGAAATGAAAATCCAGGTAATCTGTTCCCCTGTCCTATAACTCTGAAATGCTTCCAGGGTCGGCACTGCTGATTTATTCTGACTCTGCACTTCTGTTCCGTTTTCCATTTTCTAATACAACTTCAAAATCAAGTTACATTATTTGAACATCAGATACTGTTCCACAGTAATGAATCCCTTCCCACACCCCAACATGAATTCAGTTAAAGCGACCATAGGGCAGGGCATGAAGGCCAGCTGAAGTCCCCCTTATCACACAGCAGAAGGCAAGTAGTCAGCTCCTTAATATTCGAGAGAGGTGGCCTAGTACACATTTGTAAGTTTCCTGATAACTCAGAGAGCATTCAGGACAGCCTCAGACTCAATTTTCCCTGTCACTACTTACCCAACGCTCTCACTGCCGTCTTGACTGGAATGTTGTAACTTCCTAGTTAACAAATGTCCTATTTCCATTTCTTTGTCATAATGTGTATAATTATACATGAACATGAAATATTAGCTAGGAGAATGTTCACAGTCTCCATTAATTCTCCAATGTAAGTCGGCATTTAAAGAAGGGCACGGCCAATGATCTCAGTGAAGGATCTGTCCGAGAGCCACCCAGCTTCGTCCTCACAGCAAGTGTACTCTCCCTCTTGACTAATGTGTCTCATTTTATGAAATGTAAAAACAGCCTAAATATTCTGTTAACTTAGGTGCTTCAAATATCAGTTGAGGCAGAGCCACCACATAATGGACATAGTTTTTCCTGTTCCAGTAACAACAGATAAGTATTCTGCATATTAAATATAAAACATAGGAAGGAAGCACTAAAAACAAAAAAACAAACAAACAAACAAACAAAAAAAACAAAAAACACTGTTGTGAGGGACCTTACAACCCCAGGCACAAGTTCCCTGGTCTTCTCTTTGCCACAAACAACCTGGGCCAGGAGATGTGGGGGAAAGGTGACAACCTGGAAATTATGCTACAAACAAGAAGAAAAGTGCCTTGGGCCGGAGGACTAAGAAAGAGGCATGAGATGGGAAAGAGAACACGGTGCAGCTGGGCACACCTGCAGTCCCAGCTATGGATTCTGGGACAAGAAGAACATCAGGAGTATCCAGTCAGTCAGGGTTACAAGACTGACTTCCAGGACAGCGAGAGCTACAGAGCATTGCCTCAAAATAAACCCAGAACATAAATTTTAAACAAAAGGGGGTGGGGGAAATTGGGGGGAGGGGGACGTGTGTGGTCAGTTGCCCGTGCCTTTAACTCCAGCACTCGGAATGCAGAGAGGCAGGTGGCTCTGTGAGTTTGAGGTCAGCCTGATATATGTAGAAAGTTTCAGGACAGCCTGAACTAATAGAGATAGCTGGCTCAGAAACAAAACAACAGGGGAAAGCAAGAAAGAATGAAGAGCTTCCGGTGATAACCACGCCCCTCTCCGCAGAGCCATACCGTCCCTCCTCACTGCTGCAGGGTCCTCTCCTCACCCCTGCCTGCTGCTTCCCTCCCCACCCCTCCTGACTTCCCTCCCAACCCCTGCTGGCTGAGGCCTTCTTTTGACTTTCTAGACTTCATTTGTTCCCATTGGCCGAGAGACATTAAGAGATTTCTAACGACCTGTCTGCTTGTGTGCATTTACTCAGGCTGAAGTAACAAATCCATCCCCAGATGTTTTTCATTCGAGGTTATGGTTTGTTTGGTTTTTTTTTTTTTTTTTGGTTTTTTTTTTGTTTTTGTTTGTTTTTTTTCTTTATGTGAAGGAAATTAAGTGACTAGTAATGTTTCGAGACCAAGAAATGCTGATGTGCTAAGTGCCCATAGCTGCATTGTACTTCCCAGGCCTTCTCCAAAGGAAACCAATGCAAGTGACTTTTCAGTGTGCAGCATGTACTTCCTCTCAACCTTTGGCAGTCTTCAAAAAACAAGGTTAAATCAAATTTCAGACGAGCATTTTAATCTTTTCCTTACTCTATGTGCATATCTAATTCTGAGATCATGTGGTGACTATAACTGTGATGGATTTTAAATCCTTTCAGGATTGAGGCTGTGCATCACGGAACCTCACGCACCCCCTGAATTCCTGTCACAGGACCTCACGTGTGGAAATTATTCACTGAGTACTAGTGGACTGAATTTATTTAAAGTTACAATATGGAACCATTAGCCTAAAAGCTGGGAACATTAGATCTAGACAGCAGATATTCCTCTAGAGAAAAGATGAGCATCTAAATCCATCCTGTCGTCCACGTGACATTTTTATAGGTCCTGGGCCCAGCCAAGAGGTGTGCCTGACCCTGCTGTCTCAGTTCTTCCCACCCGTCACTGCCCCTATGTAGTTGTGGGCTGTCTACGGGGACGACTGCTCAGACACGAGTGGAAACCAACACAATGCCTTCACTAGCCAGACAGCAACTATCCTGGCTAGTTGCCCCAGGCCTTTCCCGGGTGAGCTTCTAAGCACAAAAACCATAGCCTGGCTTAACATGCTTCAGTCAACAAGAACAGTTGACCAGATGCAGAACCAGTGAAGCCAAAAAGCAAGGCTTTCCTAGAACTGTGGATTCGGATGGATTAGGCCTTGGTTTTCACTTTGGCAGATGGTGCTGTCTGTGGGCTGCATTTTACAGCCTGAATGACACTTCCATCATGGAGTCAGTTGTGCTAAGGTCTGGGTCCTACTAAGGTCTGAGGGCCTGTTACAGTATGTGAGCATTCTCACAAAAATAGAAAATCATGGTGGGTTGAACTTCTCCAATCAAATTCCAGGCAAATAGAGGTAAGAAAAAATAAATATTATAACATTATGTGTATGATGCATTGTACATGCTTGGCCCAGGGAGTGGCACTATTAGAAGGTGTGGCCCTATTAGAGTAGGTGTGGCCTTGTTGGAGGAGGTGTGTCACTGTGAGTGTAGATTTAAGACCCTCACTCTAGCTGCCTGGAAGCCAGTCTTCCACTAGCAGCCTTCAGATGAAGATGTAGAACTCTCAGCTCCTCCTGCACCAAGCCTGCCTGGATGCTGCCATGCTCCTGCCTTGATGATAATGGACTGAACCTCTGAACCTGTAAGCCAGCCCTAATTAAATGTTGTCCTTATAAGAGTTGTCTTGGTAATGTTTAGGCAGTAAAACCTTAACTAAGACATGTAGCTAGTGTTAAAACTCTCTTATGAGGACCACCTAACCTGAATAGGAAATTCCAGCATTGTTTCCTAGGGCAGGACCCTGTCCTGGCTGGTTTTGTGTATCAACTTGGCACAAGCTGGAGTTACCACAGAGAAAGGAGCCCCTCTTGAGGAAATGACTCCATGAGATTTAGCTGTAAGTCATTTTCTCAATTAGTGATCAAGGGTAGGAGAGCCCATTGTGGGTGGTGACATCTCTGGGCAGGTGGTCCTGTGTTCTATAGAAAGCAAGCTGAGCAAACCAGGAGAAGCAAGCCAATAAGCAGCACCCCTCCATGGCCTCTGCATCAGCTCCTGACTTCCTTTGGTGATGAGCAGCAGTGTGGGAGTGTAAGCTGAATAAACCCTTTCCTCCACAACTTGCTTCTTGGTCATGATGTTGTGTGCAGGAATACAAATCCTGGCTAGGACAAATTGGTACCAGGAATGGGGTATTGCATGATCATGGTTTTGTTTGGAAGAATGTGGATTTGGGGACTTTACATGTGGAAAGTAGTGGAATGCTTTAAATGGGGCTTAATGGGCTATTCTAGTACAAATATGGAAGACATTGTTATTGGGAGTGATTTGAATTGTGGGGACCCGGTCCAAAGAGTTTTATTGGAGAATTTTAGTAAGTAGCCCTGTTGGAGCAGGTGTGTCACTGTGGGTGTGGGCTTTAAGACCCTCATCCCAGCGCCTGGAAGCAAATATTTTACTGGCAGCCCTCAAATGAAGGCATAGAACTCTTAGCTCTGCCTGCACCATGCCTGCCTAGATGCTGCCATGCTCCCATCTGGTGATAATGGACTGAACCTCTAAACCTGAAATCTAAACAAAATTAAATGTCTTTTATAAGAGTTACTTGGTCGTGGTGTCTGCTCACAGCAGTAAAACCCTAACAAGACAGAAATCGGTACCAGAAGTTGGGTATTCCTGTGACAACCTGACCATGTTTTGGGGAGGACTGTGGAAGGACTTTGGAACTTTGAGCTAGAAGAGCCATTGGATGTTAAGAACTCTGTGGGATGTTCTGTAGGAGCTTGGAAGATAATGTTGAGAACAGTGCAGAAGATGGAGGCCTGGCAAGATTAAAGACTCTTCTTAGAGCCATTGCTGTTTTGATTGTGAAGATTCTGTGGTTTTGGTTAGTTGGGGCTGAAGAATCAGCTGTGATTAACAAGATACCAGGACTACTAAAGCAAAACCTTTGCATTACTGGGTCTATTGATTCTGGTTAGCTGGAACCAACTAAGAAATGAGTGGTGATTAGGAAGAGACCAGCATCACTGAGGTGAAATCTTCTGGGAAGTGTTTTCTGAGAGCACAAAGAGGCTGTGTTCCAGAGATAGCCAAGGTTGTGCCTCGTGCTGTGGCTGTACTTGGTAATGGGTAAGAGTCACCCAGGTTTTGAAGACATGAAGGGGTCATGAAGAGCAGCTGAGGCTGGGCACTGTGAGAGGCCATGGAAGGACATTGGTGAAGGTGAAGCCTCAGTTGCAGTTGACAGCCCAGGACTGGAGGAGTCGGGCAAAGAAGTTGAGGTTAAGCACCATGAAGAGAGCCCATGGCGTGAAGCCTAGTTGTAGCAGAAGACAGCAGTGATTTGGAAACGCCAGAACCATGAGATGACCACCAAGAACAGCAGCAGAAATGGAGCACAGGCAGCTGGAACCTAGAAGACAAGCTGTGTGCTACAAAGGGCAGAGCTGGAAAAATGACCCAAGCCCTGGGAGGGGCCCAGAAGATCGCATGTGGATCCCAGACATTGAACATTGAAGTTTGATTTTGATTGTGACTGTGCCCTGATATTTTTCCCTCTTCAAGAAAGGAAGTATTTTAGTGGATCCCACAGTTAAGAGATTTTGAATTGTAAAAAGATTTTGAATTTTAAAAGAGGCTGGATATTTGAAAGGGATTGAAATTTTAATATGTAAGAATTTGTAAAGACTGTGGGACTTTTCAAGTTTTTTAGATCTTGGGGATGAATAAGAAAGTAAGGGTTAAGGCTTAAGAGTGATGTGTTTGTGTGTCAAGTTGACAAGGGATGAATTGGCCTGGCTGGTTTTGTGCACCAACTTCACACAAGCTGATGTCATCACAGAGAAGGGAGCCTCACTTAAGGAAATAACTGCATGAGATCCAGCTGTAAGGCACTTTCTCAATTAGTGATCAAGGTGGGAGAACCCATTGTAGGTGGTGCCATCCCTGGCTGGTAGTCCTGGGTTCTATAAGAGAGCAAGCTGAGCAAGCCAGGGGAAGCAAGCCAGTAAGTAACATCCCTCCATGGCCTCTGTATCAGCTCCTGCTTCCTGCCCTGTGTGAGTTCCAGTCCTGACTTCCTTTGGTGATGAACAGCAATGTGGAAGTGTAAGCTGAATAAACCCTTTCCTCCCCAGCTTGCCTCTTGGTCCTGGTGTTTGTGCAGGAATAGAAACCCTGACTAGGACAGACCCCAGGACTGGAATGTAATGTAAGAGACAAAGGAAGGTTCAAGGAAGGATGGTCCCGCAGCACTCTATCAGCCAAAGTCTGAGGATTGGGGTTAGAGAGCAGTTTGTAAAGGACAGACAAGAACAGGGCAATCTGCTGCTGCAGCTGAGGCTGGCCTGTGCTCTCCACCCACTACATCAGACAGCATGGGGTGCAGGGTACCCCACCCCTACAGCAGACAGCATGAGGTGCAGGGTACCCCTCCCACTACAGCAGACAGCACAGGGTGCAGGGTACCCTTCCCACTACAGCAGACAGCACAGGGTACAGGGTACCCCTCCCCTACAGCAGACAGCACAGAGTACAGGGTACCCCTCCCACTACAGCAGACAGCACGGGGTGGGGTGCAGAGTGTATTCCGGGACAACTGTAGCATAGAGCAAAGGGTGGGGTACAGTTGTACCTCCACCCACTGCTGCATAGATCTCAGGGTGGGGTGCAGGGTGTGCTCCCACCTACTACAGGCTAGAACACAGGTTGACAACACTGGAGTCTGGGACACTACTTGAGGGCTGTTGACTGTGGAAACATGAGCAACTCCATTTGAAAAGCTACAGAAGCAGCATCTAAGGGATGAGATCTGAGTGGCTGGTGTCAGTCACCTGACGTAGAAAGGAAAATAAGACCCCGAGAGCCTCGAGGAGATGCAGCATGACAGGACTGGCTACTCACCAAAGGAAGGAGAGAAATTAAAAGGCAGCTACAAGCATCATCTCGTTAGCAACTCCAGCACAGCTGTCTCTGATCCCAGCGCAAGTTTAATACAGAGTGTGTCCTTTTCCACAATGAGTACTTAGCAAAGCCTTTGAAAAGTGTTCAGAATATCTCAGTGGAGCGGCCGGCTCTTGGCATTTAACCACGCCACTCGTGGGGATGCTCTTCCCTTGTCTCTTTATCGGCACTTCAGGCCTCTCAGTGGAACTCGCCCTGAACAGTGTCAAAATATCAAAATAAAGCACTGACAATTACCACAGCTGGGTGCCGCCTTCCTCGCCCCCAAGCCTGCAGCATCATCTCCCACAAAGGACAGACTGAAACCCAGAACATTCACCAATCAGACAGCTTGCCCGTTATTTATCCTCCCTAGAGGGAATGGTTAATTTCAGTCCTGAGGTCAGAAGAATGCTCCCGTCTGGGCCAGCGTAGTTGCTAAGTTAACTTTTCTCACTGATACTTGTCAGAAGCAACTGAAGAGAGAATTGCACGACTTAAGCTTTGAGGAGCCTAGCCTGTCACAGCATAGCTGTCTTCTGAGCAAGGTGAGCATGTGGCAGCTGGGGCTCACATGGGAGAGCAGAGTCAGTCAAAAGCAGGGTGGCCTAATCCTCATGGTACAGCCCATAATGACCCACTTCCTCCAGCTCGGGCCTTTCCTTCTAAAGGTTCCACAACGTCCCCAGGCAGCACCATCGGCTGTGTGCCAATTATTCAAACACAGGAGTCTGTGGGGGACATTCACACTAACTATAAGAGTGTTCAAACTTCGATGCCACAAAAGAACTCACATTGGAAGAGATGACCAGCATCTCCAAGAGAGTAAAGCTGGGACCAGACAGTTAGCAGGGCTGCTTGTAAGCCTTATTCATAATAGCCAGGAACTGGAAGCAACCCAGTTGTCCATCAACCAAAGAACGGACACACAAAATGTGGTTCGGTTACACAATGGTGGAATCGGCTATTAGAAAACAAGGATTCATGAATTTTGCAGGCAGATGGATGGAACTAGAAAGTATCGAGTGGGACAGTAAAACCATGTGGGGGTTGGGGGAACATCTCAGAGGAGTAGGGGAGGGGGATAGGGGAAAGAACTCTTCGAGGGGGAACCAGGAGGGAGCAACATTTGGGATGTAATCAATAAAATAATTAATAATAATAAAAAATAAAGGCTGCTTATGGAACTCACATCGCCGTCCATGAACTCAGATCCACTGCTGAAAAAGGAACTAAGACATAGCACCCTATGCATCCAGCTGGCACTCATTCCTCTGTACTGACTACTCCTTCTCCGGCCAGTGCAGGACTGACCTAAGTCAACCAGTGCCCTGCAGCCCTGTGCCCTGTTGTCTGCTCATAGATCTAACACTGCAACCTTCTCTCCCCTCCCCCTCCCCCTCCCCCCTCTCCAAAACCAAACACAAACAGGTATAAAAGAGATACAGGACGACAAGAAAACACTCTCTCTCTCTCTCTCTCTCTCTCTCTCTCTCTCTCCCTCCCCTCCCCCTGCCCTTCCCCTGCCCTCCTCCTGCCCCTCCCCCTGCCCCTTCCCCTCCCCTTCCCCTCCCCGTCCCCCCTCTCTCTGCACCATCGTTTCTTTCACCACTAAGCCACTGCTAATATGCATAAATTCACCGTCCAATGGACGATCACGGAAGGGAGTATGGGCATTCAGCACCGGCACAGACATGGAGATGGATTGTCTGTCGGAAGTTTAAACATGATTAAAAAACAAGTCAGAGTCAGTCCACATTTGACTATTACCACATTCTGATGAATCTAAGCTGCACCCACAATAAAATATTCACCACCTAAATGATTGCCGAACTGACTATGGGATTTTAATAACTCGAGTGTGTAAGACTAAATTTCATATCTTAGCTTCTTCACACCTAGTAGAGGTTGTGTTCACACGGACATTGACGTGGAGAAACCCCAATCACCCAGCTAAACCCGGACACCCAAGGACTCAAAACCACAGGTTCGTTCAGGGAGTCTGGTATGGTCTGGGATGGCTCATACATTCTCTCTGTTGTTTCCCCTCTTCTCTTTGACACAACCTATTCTTGGGTTTAAGCCACGGGTTTCTAGTGAAGAGCCATTGTAAACACGATACGGTGGGACTTAGGGTTCATCCGTTCTGCCATTCTCTGTGGCTTCCTGGAGTGCTTATTTGAAGTTTTTAAATTTAAAAGTAAAATAGATCGCGAATTGCAAGATATATTTTTGTTTATTAAGTTTTGTTTGGTCATTTTATACATTATTATAGTGATAATATTTTTGCATGTGTGTGTGATGTAGTGTGTATGTGTGTGTGACGTGTGTGTGCATTCCACATATTCCACACAGAGGATGAAGATTGGTGTCATCTATGTTCTGAGGCTCTGGGGAGCCTTTGTTTGCCTCCTGTGTGCTGAGATTGCAGGTGTGTGATAGGACTGAAGCGTGAGCTGGCATTACAGGTGTACGCTGGGATTACAGGTGTGTGCTGGGACTACAGGTGTATGCTGGGATTATAGATGGGTGCTGGGACTACAGGTATGTGCTTTGTGGTCTAGGGTTGCAGGTATGTGCTGGGATTTCAGGTGGACAACCATCTGTCGTTGTGAGCTGGAATTGCAGTTGTATAGTTAGATTGCAGGGGGGCTACTGCCCTGCTTTGTGCATGAGTTTTAGGGATCCAAATTCTAGGCTTCACACATACAGAACAAGAATTTTAACCACTGGGCCAACTCCCCAGCCCTCAATTTTGGCCAGAGAAACTTGTACAGTACCCAGCAGTTAATGCACAGACTCACATCTGGTCCGTGTGTGAAGGGTAAGTGGCTATTGAGTGCTCAGCCCTAATCTGGATCTGTGTATCTTCTTTCCAAAGTCTGAGGGAACCCTTCGAAAACGGTGGAGAAGTAGGAAGGGTTTAAGAGCAAGAGGGGAAAGAGTGTTCTAAGATAAATGCTGTGATCTGGATACTCATGAACTCCCTGCAGCTGTGGTGACCTGCACAAGGTCAAACCAAACACATCAGTCAACAATCCAATGGGTAGCAAGCACTAACTGTATTCAGTGGGTTAAAAAGAGGCAAGGGTGGTGAAGGGGGTAAGAAGATATGTAGGAGGCAATTGGGAGACATGGGAAGGGATACACAAGTGCAGCTATAATCAGGGCATATTGTTTGTATGTATGAAATTTATATGTGTGAAAGAAAACTAGTCTATTAAAACAGGAAAAGTAGGACCTGGAGAGATGACTCAGCAGTTAAGGGCACTGACTGTTCTTCCAAAGGTCCTGTATTCAATTCCCAGCAATCACATGGTGGCTCACAACCATCTGTAATGGGATCCAATGTGTGTGTGTCCAATGGGATCTGGTGTGTCTAAAGACAGCGATGGCATACTCACACATATATTACATAAATAAATAAATAAATAAATAAATAAATAAATAAATATTTTTTAAAAAAGAAAAGACTGTGAATTAAGTGTTGTACTTTTTATATTTATCAAGAAATTGTATGTATTCTGCAGGCTGAAATCCCCCAACTACTTCATCATTACTTGAATTTAATAATAAAATTTAAAGCTTATAACACAACATGATGTGGACTCAGCCACGATCAATCAAGAAAAAAAATAAAAACAAAAAGGGAAGTGATTGAAGCAATGACTAAACTGACGCTGAAATTGTAATGACTGTAACATCATCATGAACAGCCAATCATGACTCGGAAATTGTAATGACTGTAACATCATCATGAGCAGCCAATCATGATGTTGAAATTGTAATGACATCATCATGAACAGCCAATCATGACGCTGAAATTGTAATGACTGTAACATCATCATGAGCAGCCAATCAAGTTCTGAAGAAATGGGAACTGGCACAGCCACAGAACCTAAATTGCAAGCAGTGCATGGTGTGGGTGACGTGGGCTGAAAGATGACCCAAAACTTCTCCTACTTAGACTGGAAACAAATGAGAAAAGAACGTTTTAGCACACGTTATGGCAGTAGATAAAATACAATAATAATTAGTCAGGGGCAGTAGACGAAAGTACTTGCTATGTGAGCCTGGTTACATAAGTTTACATCCTCAGAACCCAGGTTAAAAAAAAAATAAAGGTAGCAATGCAAACACATGCAAGCCTAGTGCAACCATTTACAGGAGAAGCTATGGTCGAGTGATTCTCAACCTGTGAGTCCTGACCCCTTTGATATTGAACAAGCCTTTCAAAGAGCCACATATCAGATATCTTGCATATCAGATATTTACATTATGATTCATAATAGCAAAATTACAGTGATGATATAGCAATGAAAATAATTCATGGTTGGGGTTCACTACAACCTGAGGGACTACATCAAAGGGTCATGGCATTAGGAAGGTTGGGAACCACTGGTCTAGATGAAGACCAGCTAGGTTGGTGTATGCTGTGGCAAACAAGGCACTCTGCCTAAAACAGGGCAAATAGCTGAAGATCACCATGGGAAAGTTGTCCTCTGAACTTTACATCACATTCTAACATACACATGCTGACACCTGTGAGCACACACTACGCATCAGTTAGTTAAAAGCAAGGAAGTCGCTGCACCCAAATCCCATGGGGGAGAGAGCTGGATGCCCAGAAGTGCTGAAACTCCTGAGACCTCAGGGGAAACTGCCAATTCTGCTCACATTCCTGACCCAAGAGGAACCTGCCTCTTGCTCTCTGTGTCCTAGGAGCAGTCAGGGGCAGGACCCTTCAGGTTTCTGCCTGTGCTGAGAGCAGAAAGCCAGTGGCCAGGAGAACCTACACACCTGAGAGCAGAGGTAAGACCAACTCTTCTGTGCCAAGCAACATGACTGGAGGCTTCAGGTCACGCAAAGCCAGGAGCAGCTCTTTGCTCCCAGATCCAGCTGAAAGAAAACAGGTCTACAGGAGTGCTCACACACAGGCCTACAGGAGGGTCAAGCCACTGTCAGACACAGCAAAAAAAGCTAACACTAGAGACAACCTGATGGCAAGAGGCAAGCACAGGAACCTAAGCAACAGAAACCAAGACTACTTGGCACCATCAGAGCCCAGTTCTCCCACCAAAGCAAATACTATATGTCCGAACACATCAGAAAAGTCAGATTTGGATTTAAAATCACATCTCATGATAATGATACAGGACTTTAAGAAGGACATAAATAATTCCCTTAAAGAAATACAGAATGACACAGGTAAAAAAGTATACACCCTTAAAGAGAAAACACAAAAATCCCTTAAAGAATTACAGGAAAACACAACCAAGCAGGTAAAAGAATTGAACAAAACCATCCAAGATTTAAAAATGGAAATAGAAACAATAAAGAAAGCACAAAGGGAGACAACATTGGAAATATAAAACCTAGAGAAGAGATCAGGAGTCATAGATGCAAGTATCATCAACAGAATACAAGAGATAGAAGAGAGAATCTCAGGGTCAGAAGATACCATAGTAAACATCGACACAACCTGCAAAGATAATGTAAAACACAAAAAGGTCCTAACTGAAAACATCCAGGGAATCCAGGACACAGTGAGAAGATCAATCCTAAGGAAAATAGGTATAGAAGGGAGTGAAGATTCCCAACTTAAAGGGCCAGTAAATATCTTCAACAAAACTATAGAAGAAAATGTCCCTAACCTAAAGAAAAAGATGCCCATAAACACACAAGAAGCCTACAGAACTCCAAATAGATTGGACCAGAAAAGAAATTTCTCCCATCACATAATAGTAAAAACACCAACCAAAGAAAGAATATTAAAAGCAATAAAGGGAAAAGGTGAAGTAACATATGAAGGCAGACCTATGGGAATTAGACCACACTTCTCACCAGAGACTATGAAAAGCCAGAAGATCTTGGGCAAATATCATGCAGACCCTAAGAGAAGACAAATGCCAGGCTACTGTATCCAGCAAAACTATCAATTAACACAGATGGAGAAACCAAGACATTCCATGACCAAACCAAATTTACACAATATCTTTCTACAAATCCAGCCCTACAAAGATAATAGATGGAAAACTCCAACACAAGGAAAGAAACTACACCCTAGAAAAAGCACAAAAGTAATCTCCTTGCAACAAAACCAAAAGAAGAGAGACACACAAACATAATTCTTCGACCTCCAACAACAAAAATAACAAGAAACAACAATCACTATTCCTTGATATCTCTTAACATCAATGGACTCAATTCCCAATAAAAAGTCATAGACTAACAGACTGGATACATAAAGAGGACCCAGCATTTCGCTGCATACAGGAAACACACCTCAGAGACAGAGACAGATACTACCTCAGAATGAAACACTGGAGTTTTTCCAAGAAAATGGTCTGAAGAAACAAGCTGGAGTACCCATTCTAATACCAAATAAAATCAACTTTCAACCAAAAATCATCAAAAAAAGATAAGGAAGGACACTTCATATTCATCAAAGGAAAAAATCCTGCTAATCCATGAGCAAGGTTGGACCCCTCCCCCAGTGCAGGGGAATGTCATGGGAGGGGAGTGTTAAGGGAGGTATGGGGGGAACATCCTTATGGGGGAGAGGGAGGGGATAAGGGGCTTATGGACAGGAAATTGGGAAAGGGAATAACATTTGAAATGTAAATAAGGGTTGGGGATTTAGCTCAGTGGTAGAGCGCTTGCCTAGGAAGCGCAAGGCCCTGGGTTCGGTCCCCAGCTCAAAAAAAAAAAAAAAAAAAAAAAAAAAAAAAAAAAAAAAAAAAAAAATGTAAATAAAGAAAATATCCAATTAAAAAAATAAGCAATAAGAAAAAAAGTTTTCAAAATCTGTTAGATTTTAAAAATATTGCTTTAAAATAAATTGTCTCTGAGTATATGTCTGGAAAGAAAGAAAGAAAGAAAGAAAGAAAGAAAGAAAGAAAGAAAGAAAGAAAGAAAGAAAGAAAGAAAGAAAGAAAGAAAGGAAGAAAGGAAGAAAGAAAGAAAGAAAGAAAGAGAAAGAAAGAAAGAGAGAGAGAGAGAGAGAGAGAAAAGAAAAGAAAGAAAGAAGGAAAGAAAGGTAGATCCATTAGGTTCTTCACTGTGGGTTTTTAAGAGGCTTTTTATGGCCAGTGCTTTCCTTCCTGTGATGTTAAGTTCCTCCTTGTGGGTACCATCATTGTCACATCCCTCTACTGTGCAGTTCCCAGAATCAAAATGTCCTTGCAAGTTTTCCTCCATGCTTGTCAGGATGCTCTTTGGTGGGCATGTGTGGTCCTCAAGACACAGTGTCTTAATTTCTGATGTGGTGGGGAGAACCAGTCTCAAGGATGTGGAGTCATACAGGGTGGGTCTTAACAGCCAGGAACCATAGCTCTCACGACACAGCTGTGCTACCTAGGTTACATCCCGTCTAATTCCCAGCCCTCTGAGCCAGGACACCCCGAACCACAAACACGTGGATCTACTTGGCAGCAGTTTCTCCCCTTTCCCCACTGTCTACTTGGATACCTACTCTAGCAAACCTTTTCTCCCAAATCACCATAAAAGACAGCTCCACTCTTTAGTTTTTCAGGCCAAAAGAAATGTAGAAATCATCTTTGTTTCTCTTCAATCCTTCCTATCCCACATCCAACACATCAACAAACACTGTTCTTTCTATAGTTCAGATATGTTCTGCATCTAAGCATCTTCTGTCTCTGGTCACCACTCCTAGTCACATCACTCCAGTCCTCGAACTGAGTCAAACGTTCCCATTGTCCTGAAATTCATACACTGATATCCATCTTCAAAGCTAGTGGGATTAAAAGGCAGGAATATCCACAGGTCATAAGACCACAGGCCTCTGTCTCTAGGAATAGGATTAGTGTCCCTGGTGTCTCTTTAAAGACACTTGATGGGGGGGGGGAGCTTTTTCCCCTCCACCACGTATGGAAGCACTGTGGGCGTGGAAAGGACCTTACCAGACTCACAATGCTGGCACCTTGACCTTAGACGTCTCAACCTCCTGAACAATGAGAAACGAACTTCTCTTCTTTATCAGCTACTCAGTCTGAGATGTATTGTTGTAGCCACTTGAGCAAATTAAAGAGTCTGGGTTATTTCAATATCCTCTAAACTGTTTTCTCTGTAAGATCTCTATACCGCAGCCTTTGCACAGGTCCTCCTAACACAAAGATCATCAAACAGCACCTGAAGTTCTGTCGACTCCCCAGAAAGCCTTAGCATATCTGCATCACAACCCACTCGCGACCTCTCTGATCTGCTCCTCAACCCTTCAGCAGCTGGGGTGTCCTAGTCACCCTAGAATCTGCACCACTTGCCGTGACAGGCACCCGTTCTAGTATCTGCGCTCCCCCAGCGCCCTCTGCTGGACTCCCTCTACCCTGCAGAATCTGGAGAGCTCCATTCCTCTCGTCTCTTCCGGACGTCATGGCAACCTCTCTGTTACCTTAGCCTGTTTTGTTTTTCTGCGTAACAATAGTCACAGATTGCTATCTGTTGGCTGTCTGCCTCCTCCAGGGTTATATACCCTTTATATGAGTTCGCCGTTTTTTCATTGGTTTATTCCCAATACTGAGAAACTGCAGACACAAGATGGTAAGCCGGACAAGACGTTCAATGACCAGCAAGATGCCTAATTGCAATGACATACTGTGAGGCCACTCAAAGTGGCAAAGTGTCCCCTTTGGCCTCACGGTGTGGAGGACATCTAGGAATGGCTGGACTACACTTACAGGCTTATTTAGGATGTGAAGAGTTTTAGAAAGAAAACATTCAAATGTACTTCGTGAAGGAATGGTTAAATCCACCCAGAAAGGTTCCTGTGCGTGAGAGAAAGCTTTCTAAGGACTAAGAACAAAGGCTCGCCCCTGGGTCACGGTAGCATGGAGTATTTGGCAAGCATACATTTGCTTGCTCCGACCCCAAGACACAAGAAAAAGAATTGATGGATTATTTTACAAGTATTTTTTAAGTAGAAGGATTTAACATGTAAATGATTGTAAGGCATTTGTTTGAAAATGAAGAAAAGGGACACATTTTCCTGTCCCTTTAATAGTTAGAAAGGCGTAGAGATAAGCGTTGTATTTAAATCTTTTGGATGTGTAAAATTGTATTCAACAGCATTTTTAGACATGGCATTAGAAATACTTTAAAGAGACTGTCTACTGCATTAATTTTAATTATGCTCCACTGGACTCACAATGCTTTGAAATGCTTATAAAGTATCCTCAAGATCTTTTATTAATCAAAATCAAGCACCAACACGCTGCTTCCGACTCTGGGTAGCAGTGGCTTGCCTGAGAGCGCCATCTGCTGTTCAAGTCTATTCTACAGATCCATTTTCTGGTTTCCTAGCTATTGTGTCTAGAACAAAGACGGGTTTTTAGGACCTGTCAACACACGTCGTGGTACTTAAAAAGCGACATTTCCTCTTGAGGTCTGCAAGGCCACGCTGGTGCCGATGCCTGAAGGGTAAATTGCAAACCTCAAAGTGAAAGGGGGCATTTCATTTCATTCAATTCAGCTTTAATCCTGCAAATTATGGGCAACAATGATTTTAAAGGCACACTATAACTAGCAGATTTTATTCTGGAACTAGACTATTTGCTTCATAACCAGCAACTACCCTCTTTTAAATTAATATGGGTTATGAATGAGAAATTTGAGACGGAGTGCTACAAAGTGTGTGTAAAATCCTGGGTTCAACCCCAGTATTCTAAAAACTAATTATAGATAAATTCATATTTCAATGCCAGTTAAAGCAGGGATTTACTAATTTATTTATAACAAGAAAAAAAGTCATTTCATGTAGCCGAGGGAAATATTCAGGTAATCAGGTTGAATTCATGGCATGCTCACCATCAGTGACACACTGATAAATGCCAACACCTGAGCAAATACACGTGACCCCACACAAGAGCCCTGGGTTAAGGCTAATTGGAAGGGGCCTTGGGAAGGAGTGGCCATGTCCAGGGAAAGGGGAGGGTGTAGAATTGACAGAGTGGGGGAGGGGCGTGGAAGGATTGATTGACAGAGTGGGGAAGGGGCGTGGAAGGATTGATTGACAGAATAAATGAGGACAGTTCAGCCCCTCCCACTCCATCCTTCGCTCCTCAACAACCCCAGGGAAGCTCTGTGATTGTGAGGGTCTAAGACAATGCTCACAGCCTGACGCCCACAAAGGGCTGTGCAATTCTGTTTTGTTTGGGATTTTTCACATTTATTTGTTTACTCACTGAACCATCTCACCATCCTTCATATGCTGCTTTGAGAGATCAGCCTTAACAGCGAAATAAAAACTGAATTCATCAAATACCCACCTTCTTCTAAGATGAGGGGTGGAGAGGACATTTTTACTACACATCGGTTATTTATTACAACAGTGCATGATTCCATCCTGTGGCCAAAGTTTGTCCTGTAGGGCTGGAGAGATGGCCAAACAGGTAACAGCACCTGCCCTCATGACTGACAACCTGAGTTTAATCCCTGGGACACACACATAGACAGACAGACAGACAGACAGAGACAGAGACACAAAGACACAGACAGAGAAAGACAGAAACAGGAACAGAGAGATAGAGAGACAGAAACAGGGACACAGAGACAGAGACAGACAGAAACAGGGACAGCGAGATAGGGAGACAGAGACTGACAGAGACAAGGATAGAGAGACGGAGACAGGAAAAATACATAAATAAAATGTAATTTTTAATTCTGGGAAAAAGTAACATGACGAAAGGACTTTGGAGCTCATGCACTGAAGCCGTCAACACTTTTCCTCAGGTCTTAGTTTGGTGTCTGTTGCTGTGACAAAGACCAAAGTCAACTTGAGAAGAAAGGGATGTATTTGCTTTATTTGTCCCAATCACAGTCAATCATCCAAGGAAGTCGAGGCAGGAGCCAATACAGAGCCGTGGAGGGGTGAGCGATGCCTACTGGTTTGCTATCTGTGGCTTGTTCAGCTTCACTGCTTTATACAATCCAAGGTCACTTCCCCAGGAGTGGCACCACCCGCAGGGGTCTATGCTTTCCCATGTCAGTCATTAATCAAGACTTGCCTGCAGCCCAATCCTCTGGAGGCAGTTCTGGAGATTTTCTCTTCCCAGATGGCTTATGTTAAGGTGGAAAAACAAAGGACTTAGCAGCACACTTTATCTTAGAATTGTTTATTGTTCTGTAAGTTGAAGAAAACGGATATGAAAGGCAAATTAATTGTATTAGAATAGGAGGAATTATTGACCATTGTAAACAGAGGCTCAGAGCATCTAGCACAGCTTTCCTAAAGCTGCAACCCTTCATAATGGCTCCTCATGTTGTGGTCATCCCCAACTATAAAATTATTTTGTTGCTACGTCATAATTGTAATTTGCTACTGTTATGAATTGTAATGTAAATATCTTATAGGCAACCCCTGTGAAAGGATCACTTGACTCCCAAAGTGGTCATGACCTTGGGTTAAGAACCGCTGACCTAGGATCTGCTTGTGACTTTATTTCAGAAGCTCTTACTTCCTATGTGTGTCTCTGCCCTCCGATGCTTCTTGAACCCATTTGTAACACATTTTACTAGTCCCCTCGGTAGTTAATGAGTTAAATGGAATTCATATTTTATTCATATTCATATGCTCATTTCATAATCCTGTGTCATAATTATATCATCACTATTTTTGTTTTCTTTTTGAGCGAATAGTATAATTAGAACATTCCTCCCTTCTCTTTGCTCCCTCCAAGCCCTCCCATATATTCCTTCTTGAGCTCTTTCCAATTCATGGCTTCTTTTTTCATTGTTATTCCATATATATGCATATAAATTCATATCACTAAATACAACCTCCATCAGCATAATGTTGCTACATGTGCGGTTTTAGGGCTGATCAGCCGGTATTCGATAGCCAATAGTATGTGTGCTCCTAATGCAGCTTTATTCAGTTGCCTGCAGTTCTGTGTGCAGGGCTGAGCCCTGGTGGGCTTTGCTCTGCCCACTTTGCCATGTCTATGGCTGTCATCTTTCTTCAGCTCGTGTTTGGGCAGCCATGTTGGTAAGACTTTATGGGTGTAGCTTCAATGTTACTGGGAAACATAATTTTACAGCAAACTCCCTGCTTTCGTCACTCTTACAATCTTTCTGGCCCCTCCTTCTGCAATGTTCCCTGAGCCTTGGTTGCAGGCATGTTTTGTAGTTGTTCCCTTTGGGACTGAACTCAATAACTCTGCATTCTGATTGGCTGTGGTTTTCTACAGTGGTCTCTCTCCATCTGTTATGGAGAGAAGCTTCCTTGATAAGGGGTTTAGACTACAATTATCTGTGGATATAAAGACTGTGGTGGTTTGAATACAAATGGCCTCCACATGCTCATAGATATGAATACTTACAGAGTGGCACTATTTGAAAGGATTAAGGGGTGTGGTCTTGTTGGAGTGGATGTGGCCTTATTGGGGAAAAATGTGTCACTGGTGATGTACTTTGAGGTCTCAGAAGCCTAAGCCAGGTTCAGAGGCTCTGTCCTTCCTGCTGCCTTGGGATACAGATGTAGATCTCTCAGCTGCCTCTTCAGTACCATGTCTGTCTGTGTGCCACTGATAATGGACTAAAACGCTGAAACCATAAGAGTCGCTGCGGTCATGGCGTCTTTTCACAGCAATAGACCACTGACTAAGACAAATGCTTGTTAAACTATTTACTGAATTATGATGATTTGGTTATAGATTCTTCTCCGATATCCATGACTTCAACAGCACAGAGGATTTAGCTCGGTTTCCAATACTGGGCATGGTTTCCCTCTCGTTGAGCAGGTTTTAAGTCGAATTAGAGAGCTTTTGGTTACAGGTAAGGCAGCATATCACTACTGAACCCATAGGGTTCATGTGTCATGGTGGTCCTTAATGTAGTCTTAGGCATCGCAGTTAGGTAGAACTGTTGACTCCCCCGCTCCTTTGGAAGACTGCAGGGTACCTTCTAGTACTATGAAGCCTAGTCTTTAGGAAGGAGGCATTCAGATTAATTCCATACCCTTATGTGTCATGATTATATCTCCTTTAACAATATCATTCTTAGAATTAGAGAAATGACCAAAAGTGAAGAATTCACACTGTTCTTTCAGAGTTCCTGGGTTCAGTTCCCAAGTACCCACACCCAGCAGCTCATACCTGTCTGAAACCTCAGCTCCAGGGAATCCAACACACCTTCTGGCCTCTACAGGCACTGCACTCATATGGACACACACACATAAATAAATAATAAAATAAATCTTTTCTTCTTAATTATCTATTGCATTACAATCAAGTAGAGTCCGTTGGTATTCGTTTCTAGGCTCTGCTGAGAGGCCATGTCCAGAGACTCCTTAATAGTGAAGTCATGTCCATACACCTGACTGAGTCAATCCTTTCAGGTTATTGAAATTGATTTCACACCTGAAAAAAAAAAGGCTCCAGGCCTTGCAGAAGAAGATGTAAGTCCACAGCACAGCAAGAACCATTTGAAATACATCTTTAATTTTGTACAAATCAATATGTAATCTACAAAATACTTTGTTACATGATTATCAAGGTCAGTCTGTTCTGTGTTTGTAACAATAGGTCAGGAAGTCATAGTCTGAGTAAAACATTGTAACAGCTATTGTTAAGGAAACATGGTAATAGTCATTGTTAAGGAAAACTGTCTAACTGAAGTTGTAGGAAATAGGCTAGATCATAAATATAGTTCCTGCATGAAAGGCAACTGCAGACCAGACTTAAAAGGGAACTGGAGAGTGTGACTTTCGTATCGTTTGTAATTGATAAATAGCCACTCCCACAGATATGGAAAGTGTTCTGATGCTCAGTCCTACATAACTGATCATGTAACTTGCTCTTATTAGCACAGTTAATGTGGTCCTGTGCTGCCCAGACAACGTGACCAGGGCAGTGAAGGCAGAAAGACAGGTTAAAAACTGGTGGTATTCAAAGTGGTCACACGAGTAAATTAAAATGTTTAAAAGTAGTGTTTCTTCTTGAATTCCCTCTCCAGCTCATTTAAAAGAGGGGATTTTGAAGATCACTGCTGGCTTCTGGGGAGAGATTTTACTTCTTACACTGTTCCAGTAAGTTTTCATGCAGGGGCTTAGAAGTCACATTTGACTTCCTGCGGTTTCTAAGGTCAGAAGGACAGTATTTAAAAGCCTCTCATCCCTAATGTTGACTTGACACTAAGTAATGCATATTAGAGGTCCTGATAGATGTGCAAATTAACAAGTGTGCAGTTGTACCACGCTGTTAATGCCATCAACGTTGCTCCAGAAACTCAGTTTGGGCTTGGGCCAGTCTGCTGTTCCCCCAGCCTTAATACTGAAGCTTGAGAGAGTCCTGAAGTCTGGCTGATTGTGACTTATTAAAGACCCCAGCAGTGTGACCCACACATATTAGCCAACCTTTGGGGCAGGAAGAATAATGTCTTGTACCAGACCCTCTGCTGGATTTCTCTTGCAATATGAATATTCATTAAGTTCATCTGCATCCACCATGAAGTTCTTTAGAGGCAGAAGGCCATAAAACACCTAAGAGAAGGTGTTATTAACCCAGGTAACTTCCCTGGGATTTCCTAGCATAGCTTCTTGACAGTCTCCGTGTTTGTCCTAAGCAGACTAAAGTGTGCCCGCTCCAGACGATAAGGAATGATGGTGGGGTTTTTGTTTCTTTTAATCAAATACACACTGACGTACATATGTCTGCTATACATCAACAATGAGCTTCAAGCAACTATTATGAGTGACATCTCACACAGTTAAAATAGAGCCATGTAACCCATTTCATCATTGCCTTTTGTTCTCTGTGCCTTTACAGTAGAAGAATGAGAGCGATAAAGTCTGATTGGTACAAACCATCATGGATGTTTGTTTTAATCTGTTTGAATAGACGAAAATGTGGGTAATGAAATATAAACTCATGGAATAAATTCTTTAGGCCAACAAGCAAATGTGGTTTGGAACAGCTGTGGTTTTTGACTCAGAACAGACCTAGTACATGGGGAAGAAGGCCTGGTGTCACAGCCTAGGCTCAGCGTGAATTGAATACACAGTGACAACATGAAGGACTCTTTATCAAACCCTCAAGATATCAAGTTCATAAAGTGTAGGATTCTGACTTTCCTGGTGATGCCAGGTGGAGTTATAGCTGCTCCTGTGGTAGGTGCTTCACCAGACACTGGACTGGCAAGCCATTTCTCTGACTCTGCAGTTCAACTAGAATTACACATTTCCTTTCACTTTGCACGTCTTCTAACAAAAGTACTCTCAGTTCACGGTCCCAGGAAGGGACGCTATTGCTGTGATGAAACACCATGACACAAACAAGCTGGGAAGGAAAGGATTACACTGCCACATCACAGTCCATCATCGAAGGATGTCAGGACAGGGCAGGAACCTAGAGGCAGGAGCTGAGGCAGAGGAGTGCTGCTTACTGGCTTTCAGAGGGTTAGTACATTATCATGGTAGGGGTATGGGGAGGGCTTCACAGCATTCATGATGCTGGAGCAATAGCTGAGAGCAGAGAAGAAGAAGAAAGGAAGAGGGGGGGGGAGGAGGAGGAGGGGGAGGAGAGGAGGAGGAGGGGGAGGGGAGGAGGAGGAAGGAGAAGAAGGAGGAGAAGGAGAAAGAGAAGGAGGAGGAGAAGAAGGCGGCAGCAGAGAGACAGACAGACACACACACACAGAGAGAAAGAGACAGACAGACAGAGAAACAAAGACAGAGAGATAGAGACAAAGAGACAGAAAGATAGACAGACAGAAACAGAGACAGAGACAGAGACACTGGGCCTCGCTTGGGTTTTTCGACCTCAAAGCCTAGCCCCAGTGACACACTTCCTCCAACAAGGTCATAGCTAACTCTTCTCCTCTTCTCGAACAGTTCCACACAGAGAGCAAGTAGAGACAGGGAATCCTCTAACTCAGGTTATGAAAACAAAGTCACTGAGTCATCCAAACCCAAGTACCCTTCAGCCAAACTGTCCAGCAGGTCTCATGTCAGACAGCAGCGCCTCCAGGTTTCAACAAGATGTATCTGGTACGAGTCCCGGACACAATCCAGGCCATCAGAAGGGTCACATGCACATGGCCTGCTTTGGAACTCGCCACTGGATCTCTGGCCTAAAACTGCTACTCAGTCCTACCATACAGCAGCAGAACTTCCTGCCCTGTGTGTCGGTTCTGCATTTGACCCAAGGGGCGCCATCGTTTACTGAGTCACACAGCCACCAGCTTTATCTGGGTCCTCTCCATCTACTTGAATCCACTTCTTTTCTATTTCAACCTGGTAAGAGAAAACAAAGCATTGGCGATGTTAGCAGGCATGGCACAGACAGCTCTCCATACCGTGTATCCTGAGGAGAGGCCCTGACCAGCTCACCCTGTGGACACAGACACGGCCAATCCACTGCTCCACACCCACTCCATAGTGAGGTACCCTGCTTTGTTTTGTGGAACCAAACCCCAGATCCTTCCTTCTAGAATCAGATCTGAAGCTCTCCAAAATCACGGCTCTCATCACATGTCTGTTTTAAATCTGCCATGCTCTGAGAAGCTGACATGGGAACAGTTCTACAGATTGAGCTCCAAGGGACATTCAGTGGTCCTTAAGGGGCTGACCCGAGAGCAGACAGGACATGGGCAAGACCAATCTCTTCTAAAGTACAGTTCCCTGCTTGGGGAGGTATGGCCTGCAGGGCAGACAGGACGGCACAGTGTAGCAGCTGCCCTCACTAACTTTACCAGTAAGGAAAGAACTAAGTGGGTTCCCACATACAGATTTCTCAACAGAAGTCAACTGTGACCTGTAAGTTCCCCTGGCTGAGCTTGGAGCTTGTCCCTTGTCAAGTATCATCAGAGAGAGAAGAGAAAGGGAGAAGAGACAGACAGACAGGCTGACTGACTGACTGACAGGCTGACTGACAGAGTGACAGAGTGACTGACTGACTGACTGACTGACTGACTGACTGATAGGCTGACTGACTGACTGACAGACTGACAGAGTGACAGACTGACTGACTGACTGACTGACTGACTGACTGACTGACTGACTGACTGACTGATTCTTAAAGGGCAAACCAAGTATTTATAGCTAGGCCAAGCCTCACCCCAGACCTAGAAACCCTGACTTGAACCAAGGCACTTGGGGTACCTGGATGTTGTAGCAAGCTCGCTGACACACATGCTTCTGAGGCTGGGCGTCACTCTCCACTCCCAGAGACCTCACTTCTGTCCTGGAGGCACAGGCTTCAGACATGGAAAACTGGACGGTAGCAAATGGATCCCAATCTGAGGGAACCTCCTGGTCTGACCCAAGTTCTAGTTTGTATGACAGACAATGGGGCTGATCGGGACCTAGAAGAAGGCAAACCAGAGAGTCAGAATGCTTCACAGACCAAGGCATAGTCTACAAATGCTTCCCACTCTGGGAAGAATCCCGTTAGCAAACATCAACAAGGCTGGGAGGAATCCAGCCACGCTGAAAGCAGTAAGTAGCTCTCAAAAAACTATTATCCCTGTGTGCTCACACAGATCAGCTCATACAAACGGCTCTAGTCAGAAATACTACAGAGGTTCTCTGGCCAAAGATAAGAACAGTATTTATATGAAACAGATTTGGTCACAGTGTGCTTCAGCCCCCAGAAAACTTTTCCTGAATGAACCCCGTAATCCCCCAGTCGTTGATTAAACCAGTGTTTGTGTTTAGATAATGCAAAGATAAAGTTCACATTAGGCCATGGGGTTCCAAAAGCCTGTCTTGTAAGCTAGGCTCTTTTTCTTATGATGGAATCTAATACTTCTTGGTTTTGGTGGGATGTACTTTTTTCACTACTGAAATTCCCTCTCATGCTCCTGAAATGCGACAACTGGAACAGATTACAGTGTAGAGGAGACAGGCACACTGGCCTTCAGTATTTCAGTCTAACACTTCATAGTCAGTGAAGTGGACTGTGTGGATAGTGTGGACGGTGGTCCACCCTCTGCTCAGCCAGGCTCTGTGCAAAACCCAGGGGTATTGGGTAGACTCAGAAAGTTTATGTGGAAATTACAGTGTGTGTGTGTGTGTGTGTGTGTGTGTGTGTGTGTAAGAGAGAGACAGACAGACAGACACAGAGACAGAGACGGAGATGGAGACAGAGGCAGAGAGTTTTAATGGATCAATATTTTGGACACACCTGTATTCCCAGCAAATTAAGGGGTAGGGAAAGGAGGATTGGGGATGTAAGGTCCTCCTAGATGACACTGTGAGTTTGAGGCCAGCCTGAGCCCTTATCGTGAAACAAACAACCAAAACAGTAAAGTATGTGCCCCTCTAGTAACTTCACAAGTGTCCCATGGTCCTCTGACATTGTTCATAGCGTCTACTCATATACAGTTTAAATAAATATAACTTTAAAAGTCATTTCAAAAGCCAGGTTAAATCCCTGTGCTACTGAATCGGCTTAAGAAAGAACATTTTCATCAGAGCAGAGCTTTAGGCACAGAAACGTGATTTTTAAAAGACTTTGCCTAAGTTTATTTTGAAGGATAAATTGCCTTTCATTCTTGTAACCTGTTACTTGTAGAAACACTGATCGAATTCTAACGCTGTAAAAGGCCTGGAGAGATTGTCCATCAGTAACCAGCGGATGCTCCACACCACTAACACAGACAGTAGGACAACAATGGGCTCTGGTCAGCCATAAACTGTCCACATCAGGGCAGGCGAGACTGCAGGAATGTACGCACACGCAGCCCCGCCCCGCCCAGCCCAGCCCCGCCCAGCCCAGCCCAGCCCAGCCCCGCCCCGCCCCGGCACACAGAGAGACCAGAGAAGCAGAAATGAGTGCGATTCCCACAGTCCCTCATCCTGTCTAGACTTCTGGCAGCAGCCAGGAGACAGTAGTTCACTTACACTCAGCCAGTGGCCTCTCCTTTCCATTACTGAAGAGAGATTTAGAGCACAAACTCCAGACCTGACTGCTACTTAAGAGCTGTGTGATACCCAACTCTCTGGGCCTCAGTTTCTCCAATGAGAGTCTTGCCTGGTGTCGTGAGGATAACTAAGGAGCAGAGACAGTGGTATGGACAGAATGAACTTACTACTTTGCTAAGTGATTTTAAAGCTTGTATATTCAATTTGCTATACTCTGCCCAGCAGGGAACTGTGCATTCTACAGACTGAGACTTGAAAATGACACTGAGGATTATTTGATTTGATGTATACATTGTACAGAAAAAAATGTCTTGAGGAAGTTCCCCAAAGAAGTGGGATGGGGAATGCGTCTGAGTGGAACTCCTGGTACGTTTTAAATGATAGACAGGACTTTACTAAAAAGCTGGTGGTAAAAGTACTTTTCTCTCAAGGTTTCCAGTGTCTTTCTCCAGGCCTCTGGCCATCTGCGGTGTTTGCAAACTCTTATTCGGGATTTGAGATGGAGAGAACAGGTACTATGCCTAAAACATTCTTGTCAAACTTAGACGTGATAGAGAAAAGCCTGCTATCTCTGTACCAACCACGAGAGGGCAGTGTCAGGCCTTAATAATTATTCTTTCAGAGTAACTTCTCAGCTTAAGACTGGGAACCACAGTCTTCCAGGTCCGGTTGATAGCCATTCTCTCCTGACCCAAGATAGTCCTCATCTGAAACTCAGCTACTTAAGAGCTGAAGAAAATGGATGTTGGAGGAGGACCAAATCGCAGGAGAAAGACCCAAGAAGCTGGTAACAAAGAGCGAAACAGGAATGAACAGAATGAACGGGGGTGGGGGGGGGTTGGGGAAGGGGTGTTGGAGAGATGGCTGAGTGGTTAAGAGAACTGACTGCTCTCTTCCAGAGGTCCTGAGTTCAAATCCCAGCAACCAGATGGTGGCTCACAACCGTCTGTAATGGAATCTGATGCCCTCTTCTGGTGTGTCTGAGGACAGCTAGTGTGCATAAATATAGTAAATAAATCTTAAAAAAAAAAAAAAAAGGAATGAACCTGGGGGAGCGAAAGTGTCCACTCGCCTGCAATCACCTTTCCAAATCCCCGTTCCCTCCCTGTGGCCATCCACTGCCTCCACTGTCTTTGTGCCAGGGAAGAGAGTTGGGAAGTCTTAGTCCCATGTTCTCATAGATCAGTTTTGAAATCTACTGGTTCCTTTTTAATCTCCCATGGTAGACAGGAATCGGAATCCTGGCTCTCATTTTCCCAATTAAAAAGTAAATAAAAATTTAAAAAGGAAGGAAGGAAGGGAAAAGAGAAACGGGAAAAGGGAAAGGAAAGGAAAGGAAGCAGCTGGCTATACATATTGGAACCTCGTGGACCCAGAGACCGCCCCAGCGGGCTGAGTGACAGATAACCTGACCGACTTTTCCATCGGTGCTGAGACAGTCGCTGGGACCAAAGGGTCAGCCACGGTGTCTGTGTAGAGTGGAAGTATAATGACTGTACATTTCCTGTGAAAGCGAGCCAGTCTACAGCATGCGGTTGTCCAAGAATTTATGATGTGAACTGATCGGATTGGCAAGAATGTCACGAGAGCAGACACTCCTTTATTCCACTAATCTGCATTACCGCCAGAAAACTCCCTCCCTCCCTCCCTCCCTCCCCCTCTTTAAATTCCTATAAACATTGCCTTGGTGCCACCACAGGCAATCTTTAAACTAGGATGGCATTTCTTTCAGAATGAAAGAAGCAAGAGACCTTGAACTCATTTGATAGACATAAAAGCTAGAGAAAATGAATAAACCAGCTATTTGGCCGTCCTCCCTCCAGCCTGGCTGTGGGAGGGAGCACTGTCTGTTTCTGCTTGCTTAGGATGTAGGTAAAAAGACTGAGCAGTTTGCTATGAAAGTTACCCCAGAGGCTGGATATTTACTTGTGTTTTTGTCCGGGAGTCGATCTATCTTCCACACCACAGCCCGGTAGGCGCTCTCATATTTTGCTGACCCCACAGTGACCTGAATGACAGATTCCGATTCAGGCTCCTGTAAACTCCCCAGGCATGCCCGACGGTTCATTTTGGCTTTCAGGGACTTCTGCCTCTGAAGATTCCTGGTCCAGAGGGCCTTGATCCACTGGGCTGGGACGGGAAAATGAATCATGATATTGTTACAGCTCCTCAGGGAACCCGCATGGGGTGACCTCTGAGCTGCTGGGGTCATGTTGACAAAGGCCTGCAGCTCCACATAGGCCCCCTGGACAGTCACTATGGACTTCACCGAGAAGGGAAGCTCATCCCCTTCACTCGAGGTTCTGAAACGCATCAGCTCGAACCGGCAAGCATCTGGAGGTACGAACTTAATGATTCTGGACCGTTCAAATTCTTCAGCATTCACGCACGTATGGAAATGGTAGTTAAGAATATCAATCCCCCTTTTTTCTGGTTCTTTCTCAAAATAGCGTTCATCTCGTTTCTGGAGCTCGAGGTCATTTAAGGCTAAGAAACATTCCGCTGGCCCGTTTAGAAAGCAGAGGCAGCAGACCTGAGTTATCACAGCGCTCTCGACCAGCTTGCCCTCTTCCTTGGTCACTTTGCCCCAGAAGCTGTCCAGAATGTCCAGGTGAATCTCTTGCTCCTCATAGACTTTGTTCTTCGGTTTTGCCGTAGCCGGCAGCTTTATTAGCTCCTCTTCCACAGTAGTCAGAAATTCAAGGAAGTCACGGTGTTCCGTGGACCCTAGCTTCAGCATCTGCTCCACCTCGGGCTCGTGAGCCGCCTCCATTTTGGAATGGTATTTCCTTTTCTCGGAGTAAGACACGTGCTCTACCTTCACAGTGTGGATCTTCCCTGCCATGCTGAAGTGCTCCAGTTTGGGTTCCGAGAGTCTGCAATGCGGATTGAGCTGGAACTCTTTGAATGGTTTTTCCAGCCCCTTCTCATAGTACATCTGCAGGATCCCGCCGGGAAGAACCTTTAGGAAAATGGGTCCCCACTGCCGGGAAGACATCATGTTCTTCTTCTCAGGAATCCTCAACATGAAGGACCATCCAGCTTTGGGCTGACTCCGGAAGAGGGTGTGTGGGACAAAAGAGACTGTGTCTCCAGCGTACGAGCTCTGCATAGACAAGTTTCCAAGAGGGCCTTGGGTCTCCGCTGACTGCAAGTGTTCGAGCTTCTCACAGATGTAGTTCAATGAGCACTGGTTTAGACTTTTTTGATCGACAGGTACCTCCTTGTCCCTTGGTGAGAACAGCTTTCTGCCTGCCAGGGAGTCAAAGGGAAACTGAGAGTTGCCACCTTCATCTTTCCAAAATGGGTTGGAAAAAGCACAGTCATCCTGAAAATACTCGAACTGTCGAGCCTCGCTTTGGACCCCCCGAGGGCTGGCGTCTTCTGTAAGACCTGCTGTGGGAGTCAGCTGGGTGTGCGAGTGGCCACTGGGTAACGATACATGGGGTGAGCAGGTTGGCTTAGTAATCGATAACGGGGGACCCGCTCCTCCCGCTGTTGTGGGGGGACTGCTTGAAGAACACTCTGGAATAGGATAAAGCACATGTGTCCCGGCTTTAGGGATGCCAGGGAACCCCGGGAAGTCTTTGGTGGGTGTAGAAAGAGGCGAGTTGCTGGGAGGCCCTGGACTGAAGTAAAAGTCCACCATGGGAGAGGACAAAGGGGTGCTGCCGGTGGAGGAGGGGGTACTGGGAAGGTCCCTGAGGCCAGGAAGGTCCAGCTTCAGTCCATTTGGTCTGCAAACACCTTGAATCTCCAGAGACAAATCCTTTTTCTTCGGAGAAGACTGAAAAGTAGAGTCATCGTCGAAGGTGACCCAGCTGCCTGGGTTTGTAGAACACATCTTCAATATGGGCTTGTGGTCTGGTCAAAGAGTCAGGGACATTGTCTCTATAAAGGAGAAAGACAAAGTCAAATGTAATAAATGCTGAAAATGAAGATACAAGAGCTCCTTCATTTGGAGAAAAACCTGGGTGTGGAAAGTGCACACTTTTACTTTGTGCAAGTGGCCATACTTGGCATAGATGAACAAAAACAACAAGACCCTATGTGTCCCCCCAACAGGTTTGCTTTAGATAAGGACACATCAGCTGACAATGAAGGATAAAAGACAGACCCAGAGCAGAGTGGGGAGGACAGAGGTCAGAGCGTGCTCTGAGCTGTCCCCTGGGACACATGCACTGGGACACTGTCCTCAGTCCCTGACACAGCTACGACTTAAGGAGGGAGAACCGAGTGGAAGAAAGTTGAGTGGATGGAGGTGTACCCCTGAAAGGAGACTGTGGGGGTCACACCTTCCTCTCCTTTTCCCTCTCCACGGGGAGGATGGTTCCTTCTTCCCACACTCCCCGTACGATGTACCCAAAGGCCAAAGACTAAAACCTTTAAATTGTGAACCAACACAGGCCCTTCCTTTAAGTTCATTGTCTCTGGCATTTTATTACTGTGACAGAACTCACACAGGAGCCATACTCCACCAGATAAAATAAACTTCAAGTCAAAAAAATCACAAAGCCAGGCATGGGGGCTCACGCCTGTAATCCCACATGTGGGAAGCTAAGGTGAGAGGAACCTAATTTGCCAAGGACCAGCCTCAGTTGTTTTGGGTTCTCAAGAGTGGGAGGATTGGATCTGCATGAAATCAGAGTCTCGGGCAAGGAAGCAGGTGCAAACTGACAGGTGACTCGTTGACGAGCAAAAGCTGCATTTGGAGTCAGCTCGAAGCCCCTCTACCTCCCCCCCCCCACACACACACACAGCTTACCGCAGACTTTTATTGGTTACACACTTCCCTGTTATACAATAATACATAATCAAAAGCCTTTTCATTATTTTCCTCAAACCCATAATTTTTCTTGATAATCCCATGTCACTATGCCACCAGAAAGCCACAATGCCACAGTTCAGTGTCTGCTAACTCTAACTCTCAGAAAAAACAAATCACAGGTCATCCGGGCATAAACTTGCAGTTACAGCATTAGCATAAAAACAGAAGGGTGTTAGACAGGTCACAGTAATGTTAATATTTATAACTTGTCTAGATTTGCACAATCTCTTTATTAAGCTCATCCAAATATCTATTTCTACAGTACTTTTCAAACTCTTACCCTTATACTATGTTAAACCCTCTTGCAGCTTCCCCAGGGCTCCCTCACAAACCCAAATTCTATCTCTTAGAACTTGTACCCTAGTCTCCTTCGGCAGGCAACGATGCCAGGGGGTCAAGTCAGGAAGTTCCCATCTTTCCAGGAAGCTCAGTTCACTAACCCAACAGCCCCCTTACAGGGTCCAGTCTTTTATCCGTCCTTTTATTACACATGTATCTTCCAATTTCCCCAGTAATATTCCTGGATCAAGCTTCTACTACTAGAGATCTCCCCTCGTGGGGGCCCTCACCGTTGCTCACTAATGCAGTAGGCCCAGCTGTCTCTCCCTCTGTCTTGTCCCTTGTATCTTCCATGGACATCCCTGTCCTTAGTGATGCAGGCTCAATGTTCCTTTTCCTTAGGGTCTTCCATGCTTCTGACTAGGAAAGCTTCAGGTTTCTCAAAAATCATTTCCTGGTTCAGATATATGAACCAGTTCCTGGTAGAACTTAATCATCACAAGTTGACTAAAATTTCCCAGAGAACGCTTAAGGCGGCCAGCCTCCACATCCAGAGCCCCTTGTCCTGATACGCCTGGGTCGGCTGCCTGAATAGCCAGGGCCAGAGCAGTTTGTTCCATAGACATCAGGGCCATTTCCTTCTCTAGTGTTGCCCTCAGTCCCTTACTTGGAAAGTTTTACCAAATATATTTGAGGACAAATGTGGTATAGACAGGGGCGAAGCTGACACGCATACAAGAAAGAGCGACGCCATCTGTACGGGGAAGCCAGAGATGCATGGTTCAGGTTGACGGCGCTCCCGTGGCTGAAACTGTCACACAGTTGCGTTCACAGCCATGTTGCACCTGACTTAATTAATTCAAGGCCAGCCTGGGCTACACAGTGAGTTCAGGCTGGCCTGAGCTACAGGGAAGCCTCTGTCTCAAAAAACAAAAACCATAAGGGGCCGTAGACCTGGGTTTGGTTCCCAGCACCCATTTGGTGGCTCTGAAGCATCTGTAACTCCACTTCTGTGGTACCCAACTACTGCACTTTCCTGTCTTCCACAGATGCCAGGATGCATTGTGTGCACAGGCGTGCAAGTGGACTCAACACTCACACTCATGATACACTGTGTGCACAGGCATACAAGTAGGCACAGCACTCAAACTTGTGTGTATGTGTTTATACAAGTAGGCATAACACTCACATTCATGATGCAGGGTGTGCACGTGCATGCATGTAGGCACAGCATTCATACGCATTCACAGAAAGTAAAAATAAACAAGATCTTTTTTAAAAAACAAATAATAAACAAGTCACAAAATACAAAAGGCGCATTGCATCACAATAAAGGGGTCAATGCACAAGGAAGATACAGTAATTGTAAGTGGGTGGAACCCAGCATTAGAACCCCAAGACCAAGGGAGCAAAGGTTGACAAACATGAAGGAAGAACTGGACACTGGGAGATTCAGTGTCCCGGATTTCATAATCGAGGTAGCACCCAGGTAGACTGTTTATTTTTACAAAGAAATCTTGAACAATCTCTTCCACCAAATGGAGCGGCCAGACACACACAGCGTTCCAGCACAGACAGGAGTGGGCGCACCTTCTCAAGTACACATGAAAGGCTTGACAGAGCACATCACGTTAGACCACATTTCAAGCCTTGTCACTACGGGGAAGAAGGGTCCCTAGAAATCAATAGTAAAAGGGAAACTCTGCTTTTGTTTTCCACCAATGGGAACTGACAGACAAGCAACCTAATCCCAGGAGAAGACACCACCGAACCATCACAGTTTCACAAAGAGCAGGAGGGTGGGTTAGACAAGACTGCGAGACAAAAACACAGATGGGGTAGAGGTGCCAGCCTTTAATCCCAGCACTCTGGGAGGCAGAGGCAGGCAGAAGTTCCAGGGCAGCCTGGTCTGTAAAGCAAGTCCAGGAGAGCCAGGGCTACAGAGAGAAACCCTGTCTCAGAAATCCAAACAAACAAAAACAACAAAAAAAAAGAACAAAAAACAAAACAAAAAAAAATCTCACAGATTTCTAAAATTCACAATGAAAGTCTCCAGCCAAAATGCCGACATTAAAACATAAGGGTAAGCTCCCAAGAAATTACACAGCTCTAGGATTCTTGAAGCTAGTCGACAGGCGAGCTAAAGGAAGGTTAGTGGGGCTGGAGGGATGGCTCAGTGGTTAAGAGCTCTGACTGCTCTTCCAGAGGTCCTGGGTTCAGTTCCCAGCACCCACGTGGTGGCTCGTGACAACCTGAGACATGATTCAACGCCCTCTTCTGGTGTCTGCAGAGGGCTACCGTGTACTCCCCTAAAAATAAACCTTAAGAGGGGTGGGGACTGAGATGCAGAAAGAAGACAATAGGGAGACTCAGTGCTCTTGGAAACTCATGACAATTGAAAAAGAATGGAGGATGCAGTGGAAGTCGTCATAAGGATTGTAAGAGACTGTGAGACCAGCCAAGGGGGTAGGGAAGGGAACTGGCTAGACTCCTAGGAATATCAACCCGCCACACAATCGAGCTATTAAAACAGGAGGGAATCTGGGCTGGAGGGTTAGCTCAGCAGGAACTGCTACTGCACGGGACTGAGCTCAGTTCCCAGTTCCCAGGATGGTGGCTCACAACCATCCTCACTCCAATCCCAGGGATCCAACAACCTCTCTGACCTCCATAGGTACCTACATGCAGGTAAAACACGCAAACACATAAACAAATAAATCTAAAAGAAAGAACCTGTAACTAGGAAGACAGATGGGTTTCATCATGAAAAACTTCCAACAAGGAGAAGTCCAGGACTGCTGGGGCACACTGCGTGAGGCGTGTCTCTGTCCTCCCTCTGACTGGCTTTAATTAAAGTATGGTAGCCAATAGCTGGGTGAAGGCAGGACATCCTGGAAGAGAGAAAGGGATGATGGAGAAAGGAGAGAGGCGTGGGAGATTCACAGCCAGATGAGGAGGAAGAAAAGTTACAGGGACTTAGTGACAGGTAACTAACCAGCCACGTGGCAGAACTTAGAATAAATGGGTTAATTAAGACATATGAGCTAGTTGGGAATGAGCTTAAGCTATAAGTTCAGAGCTATAATAAAAACAATTGTCTCTGTGTCATTATTCAGATGCGGGCGGGAGACAATATGGCAGCAACACAAAATGGCTTCCCTGCCACAGACCAAAGAAGTAATGTAAATCCTTTACAAAGTCTTTCAGAAATTGGAGAAAAGGGATTGCTTCTAAACTTGATTTATGAGGCCACTTTCACTCCAATCACAGAGTTAGACAAGGACCCTTAAAAACTGAATTAATTATTTAAAAAAGGAAAACACTACAGGCCTCTGAGACTGAAGAAAATGCGGTCTATGTATACAAGGGAATATTTCACCCCAGCCACAGCACAGTTAGACCTTGATTACGAATATAAGGTGACATAAGCCAGCCGGAGACATCTACGCCATGGCCTTACCCTTACACGAGGTATTCGAAGTCAGCTTCGGAGAGCAGAAAGTGAAGCAGTGGGTGTCAGACCCCTGGGAAAGGGACCAATGGTGAGCCATTGTTCAGAGGGTAGAGCATTTCAGTTGTGAAGGTTGAAAGCACTGGGGAGATCTGGGGCTCAGGCAGTGCACACAGTTCTATTGAAAACGTAGAAGTCCTTACAGCTAATTTAATGAACAATGGGGAAAAGAAAATTAGAAACAAAAGGCGTTGCCACGGAGTCACAAAAATAAAGAGGATTGTACAGGACGGTGGGCAGACCGAGCAATGGCATAGCTATTCTGCTCTATTCAGTTAAAACTGTATTACAAAGGATAGACTTCATGTGCCTTCCCACAGCGACCACCCCCACACACACACACACACACACACACACACGCATACACACACTTCTGTATGAGAAGAATAGACAGGAAGGCTGGGAGTATTTGACTCAAAGCTTTGTTTGTTTGTTTGTTTGTTTGTTTGTTTTTGTTTCAAGATAGGGCTTCTCTGTGTAGCCCTGGCTGTCCTAGAACTCACTCTGTAGACCAGGCAGGCTTCAAACTCAGAGATCCTCCTGCCTCTGCCTCCTGAGTGCTGGGATTAAAGGTGTGCACCACCGCACCACCTGGCAGTTCAAAGCTTTTTAATCAAATCACCAAGTCCCCATTGGAATGATTACTGGGTAGTGCCTTTGTTAGTGGAGTGGAAAATGTAGGGGAAAGCTAAAAATCCAGTAAGTTTATAACACATCTGCTCCCCACCCCGTCCCCCAAAATATGTGAAGTTTATCATTCAGAAGGGTCTTGGCTTATGGCTTATCAAACAACCTGTGTTGTGCATACTGACATTCCTATATGCAGCCTGAAATTGTAGAATTAGGATAAACACTAAAAGGAGAAATAGGGGCCTAGCTACCCAGAAGAAGGGGCCTGGGGAGAACCTGGAACTTTCACCCCTAGCTATACAATGGTTCCTGGAAAAACAGCCTTGCATGAGAAGTTTCCTGAATAGCCATACATAAGGCTCCGGCCACAATGT